>NC_056733.1:888123653-888171153 GCF_019279795.1 Protopterus annectens | reverse complement strand
CTCAAGTAGAGCTGCTGTTACAGGATCAGTCATTCGTAGACATGCCTGGCTTAGGGAACAAACCTTGCCTGATCATGTTAAGGCTAAACTACTAGATGCTCCTTTACAAAAGGATGTATTATTTGGTACTAATGCTGAGGAGATACTACGGAAAATGGAAGAAAAAGCTAAATCTATGCAAACTGTCAAAGCTTTTCTACAGGTACAACCACCACGTTTTAGCAGAAATTGGCCTTCAAAAAACTGGTCCTTTCCAGCCACGGACAAGCCCCAAAGAGGTAGATACAGGCGCACAAGGGGCAGAGGACAATCTCAAGGATCATATAGAGGCAGACAGTGGCAATCTCCAGCACCAAGAGGTGATGAAGACAGTGCACAACAATACAGGAAACAAGCCCAATGACTTTCCCCTTTGCATGCCAAGCAAGGCTCAGGTGGCAGCACCCTTGGGAGGAAAGCTGGCATTATTTTCAAAAAATTGGTATATTGTCACAAAAGACAAATGGATCCTGGACATTATAAACAGAGGCTACAGATTTCATTTTCACGCTCTTCCAAAAATGAGAGGCATGCCGAACCTGCCACACAATCGAAGGGCAGAGGCTCAAATACAAATTTCAAAGCTCATGGACATGAAAGCTATTCAAGAGGTACCTACTCATGAACAAGGTCAAGGTTTTTATTCCAGACTATTCCTGGTACCAAGGAGGGGAACCGACTGGAGACCCATTTTGGACTTATCCATCCTAAACACATTCCTACTCGTACCAAAGTTCAAGATGCTCACCTTTCAGCAGCTTCTTCCCATGCTGGGCAAGGAGTCTTGGCTGGTAACATTGGACCTCAAGGAGGCATACCTGCATGTCCCAATCGGACAAAGCTGCAGAAGATACCTCAGATTTCTTGCAGGTTCAATCCACTGTCAATTCTCTGCATTGCCCTTTGGCTTATCTACTGCGCCCAGATTATTCACGAAATGCCTGGCATCAGTAATTGCCTACTGCAGACTTCAAGGGATACAAATTTACCCTTATTTGGACGATTGCCTGATCCAAGCGGACAGCAAAGACATACTTCTGGAACATCTGGCTTATGTAACACTGTTATTGCATTCTCTGGGATACACAGTCGACAAAGAGAAATCCAGGCTAACACCATCTCAGAAAATAATTTTCCTGGGCGCCAACCTGGACACAAACACCCAGATGGCCTATCTTACGCCAGAAAAACAGGGGCAACTAACTCAGTACTTCAAGATGCTAGCAATTTGTACCAGGCTAACTGCAAGGAAAATCCTGCAGGCTCTGGGCTTCATGGCATCTTGCATTCTTCTAATCCCATGTGCAAAGTTGCATATGAGGAAACTTCAATGGTACCTAAAAAACCTATGGGCTCAACACAGCCACAGTTTGGAAACAATATTGCCACTAATTCCATGCTTGCAAAAGGAATTTCTATGGTGGGCCCAAGCATGCCAAACAAACACAGGTCTACCATTCTGCAAGCCTCAAGCAAATCAAGTCATCACAACAGACGCCTCAGACTACGCCTGGGGGGCACACTTGACAGGTGCATTCAGGGCAAATGGTCCCAAAAGGAAAAGCCCCTTCACATCAATCAAAAGGAAATGCTAGCAGTGATAAATGCATTTACAGCTTTCAAGGACCTCCTACATCCAGGGCAATTATTGATAAGAACAGACAACACCACAGTAATGTGGTACATAAACAAACAAGGAGGAACACATTCATACCTCCTGTGCAGGCTGGCCATGTCACTTTGGAACATGGCTCTGGAATGGCAAATCGAGCTCCAAGCACGGTACCTGCCAGGTTTGGAAAACACGCTGGCAGACAATCTAAGCAGAAATATGACAGACCCGCACGAATGGAAGTTGCATCCTCAAGTGTTTACAAAGATAATCCAAGCGTGGGGAAGGCCAGACATAGATCTCTTTGCCTCCCACAAGAATCTTCAATTGGCAAAATTCTGCTCAAGGACATTTCATCCAAAGGCCTGGAGAGTAGACGCCCTTTCCTTCAGTTGGGCAGCAAGGACAGTTTACGCCTTCCCACCTTTGCCTCTACTGCCCAAGGTGCTCTTGAAAGCAAGAGCATACCAAAGATGATACTGATTGCTCCAGACTGGCCAAGACAACACTGGTACCCACTCCTGAGGAGTCTAACACATTCTCCTCTCTGGACCCTACCTCTAATGCTTCTTCTCCTGACTCAGCACAGCTACAAAACTCTTCACAGTCAGCTGAAAACACTCAATCTGGCTGCATGGAAAATTCCTTAACACTACAACAAGCCCTACTCTCCAAGGAGGTGCAGGATGTTATTTTGGAGGCCAGAAGGCCATCTACTAGAAAAGCTTACTCCGCAAAATGGAAACGGTTTTGCGCTTGGAATGAGAAAAAGGGCCAGGATCCCAGAAAACTGAATTTTCCTCAGATATTACAGTATCTAGCTGAGCTGTTGAACAGTGGACTTTCATTTTCCTCCGTCAAAATCCATGCCTCAGCCATTTCTGCAGAATACAACACTGATCCACCCTTATTCTCTCACCCACTCTTAAGGCAGTTCCTCAGAGGGGCTAAGAATATAAGACCCCCAAGGAAACAACCAATACCAGCCTGGGATCTTAATTACATTCTAGAAAAATTAACATTGCCTCCCTTTGAACCAGCTGCCTCAACAGATTTGCAATATTTGTCCTGGAACAAAGCTTTCCTTCTGGCTATTACCTCAGCTCGTAGGGTCTCGGAACTACAAGCCCTCATGGCTGTGCAGCCCTTTCTCATCTTCCATCAGGACAGGGTTTCCCTACGAACCAACCCGTCATTTATGCCTAAGGTAGTATCAAGGGTAGCTTTAAATCAGGTCATACACTTGCCTACCTTTTACCCCAATCCTCAAAACAAAGGGGAAAGGCTGCTACATTCCTTAGACATCCATAGACAGCTACGTTACTATTTGGACAGAACAAAGCCTTTCAGGAAATCAGAACAACTCTTTTGTGTCCTATGCTGTAGGAGCTCAAGGGAAGCCAATTTCCAAACAGACAATTTCAAAATGGATAGGCCACTGCATACGGTTTTGTTACTACTTTCATGGCAAATCTGTACCTACAGGCATCGGATCCCAATCCACAAGGGCCACAGCTACCTCTGCAGCCTTCCTCAGAGGAGTCCCTACCAAAGATATTTTGGAGGCAGCCACTTGGAGTTCTGTGCATACCTTCACTAAACACTACCACCTACCTTTATACTCCAAAACTAGAGCAGGCTTTGCCACTGCTGTGTTTCAAGGCATTCTGGCTCCTCCCATTTCCACCTAGTGCCTACCACCCTGTGCGTAGCTTTGGGATTCTACCCATCTGTTATGACTGCAGCTGTATGCACGATGAACATAGTACAGTTTTGTACCTACCATAAATGTAGATGTTAGAGTGCTAATACAGCTGCAGTCCAGGTTTCCCTCCCTCCTTCCCCTCTGGGTACAGACCTTGTGGCTAACTCCTCATCTTACAACCTGATTGGGTTATCCTCTATGGTGTATTTGCTTGCAACTACTGATTTTTGATTATTTTGCATTGCATGATTATATATATAATTTATATATATATATATTTTGCCTTCCTTCTGGGGACACCTGACATCTGGGGCAAGAAAGACTGAAGAAAATGGCGTCGGCTGTGTCTTATATACCCCTGTCGCACTGACGTCAGGAAAGAAAGCGACAACAACCGACACCGGACCTAGACTTTGGAATTCGGCCCCGCCTGACGGCTGGAGAACCCATCTGTTATGACTGCAGCTGTATTAGCACTCTAACATCTACATTTATGGTAGGTACAAAACTGTACTTTTTCCCTTTTGTGTCAGATTGCTCTGCCCATCCCTGGGGAAGCTGCTGCTGCCATTCGTAACCTGGATGACCCCATTTTTTTCCTGTCAAAGAATTTTGACCCAAACTTGTAGATACTCATCTAACAATTTTTTTATTGGATAGGAATAGCTTACTGTGTGCATACAGGGCTATGAATGATCAAACACAGATGAAGTGCATGTTATCCATACTCAACTCCTTAATCAAGGTAGTGGTGTCACTCAAAATGTTGTCCTTACTACATCAGACTACTAGAGTAGCTAGACACCATATAAAATGTAGTTATGATATTGCAGAGGCCTCCTCCAGAGCAGCTGCTACTGGCTCTGTCATTCACAGATATGCATGTTTGGGTAATCATCCCATTCCAGAAGACATCAAAGACGAACCTTTTGTTTGGTTCAGAAGCATCCAAGTGATTTAAAGCCCTAAAAGAGCAAAGTGAAACGATGAGAGACTGCAGACAGATTCTGTTAAACTCTGTGTCTAAATACCAGAGGAATTATGCAGCTAAGCCAACTTCTTTTAAAAGGGACTCCAGACCCATTCAAAAACGAGAAGACTTCCAGAAAGAGATTCCTAGAGAAATCACAGAGGGATGTCACATCTGGGAGGCCTCCCTTCAGGGAAAAATCAGTGATGGTCTAGAAATAAATGCCTCCCCAGCCCCTGGTCCTGGCCTGCCCCTCTCTGAGGTTTACTCACTCCGTAAACACAACAAAACCAAGAACCTGGCAGAAAACACTGTAAAGAAAAGAATCCACATACACTAACTCCTTTCGGATGAAAAATGTATTCATACAAGTTAAGCGCTTTCGTCAGTCCAATCAGCTGACTTCCTCAGAACAAATGGAAAGAGACCGACAGCTCTATATATTAAAAATAAGTCATGTGACTAAAGGGCACCAAAAACATTATAAAATTATTAAACGTAAGCGTTATAAAAAAAAAATCACAGTAAAATACTTAAAATGCATCTAAAGTGTAAAACCTATATATGTATGTGTGTATGTATATATGTATATGTGTGTGTATATGTGTGTGTGTGTGTGTATGTATATATATATATATATATATATATATATATATATATATATAATATAAAATTAAACTCTAAGAAAGCAACCTTAAATAGCTACTAAAATTAATACTGTCATTCAGTCCTGGGAAAGTGAGTGCATCTAGTTTTAGTTGCCACCATAATTCCCTGAACTCGAAATAGTCATTCCACGGACCCCTCCCCAGGGTCTTGTGGCACCTGTTCTGGTACTAAAAATTAAAAATCATGTTCTGGAAAATCAATGGTATGTTTGTATAGTGTGTTAGCACTATATTCCCCGTCTTCAGATCTCCAAGTTGCTCATAAAGTCATTCTTTGAGACGTCTTTTAGTTTTACCAATGTAGTAACCACTACACTTTGTACATGGGGCAACATAAATCACCCCTTTAGTGTAACAAGAATATCTCCCTTTAGGTTTGATTGAAATGTTGTTAATCATAACTTTATCTGAACATAAAATAGTTACACTGTGCACAAAAACCGCACTTCCTAGTATTAAGACCAGTGTTTTGTATTTCTTTTTCTAAAAGATTTTTTATAGTGGTACCCCTTTTAAAAATAATATGGGGCTCCAAACCTAATTTGTTCAAAATGTCTTGACCATAAAAGACGTGCCAGTTTTTTTCTTTAAGATGTCATAAATAGACTGATGGTCCAGGGAAAATTTTGTAAAAAAAAATGAGCCAGCATAATTTAATGTTGTCCCTCTGCATTACAGATTGAGCCACTACAACATTTTGCTCACAATCCCCTTTTAAAAGTAATGGTTTAAACCTGCCGGCATGCCTTGAAACCAAGACTTCTTTATCTACCTGATCGATCAATGCTGCAGGATATCATCTAGCCAAAAGCATGTCTCTCCAATTACGTTGTGAAAAAAGTCAGCTTCCAAACTGACCATCCGTGAAGTCTTGACATATTGGCCTTTAATAACTCCCCTTTTAACATGTTCAGGATGGCAACTTTGATAATGTAATAATTACAGTATGTGGGCATTCTGTATAGGTCAGTAATAAAAGCACCTATATTAATATTCTTTCTAGCTGATGTAGTCATGCGTCCTATTAACCTGGGTAAATCGTAAAAAAAACGGTCTCATTGATATAAAATCATGAACATCATTGGCGTCAGTTTACTCAGTCTCAGGCTGGAAAAATATCTCCAAAAACCCCGACTTTGTTTGGCATCCCAAAGGTGCACAAAGGAGCAGATTGCAGACCTATAGTGTCAGCTAGGGGATCAAAGACAGAAACCCTAGCAGCATTTATAGATATTTCAGTCAAACCAGTGGTGAACGCAGCTGAGCACATTATTAGGGACTCATGGCACTGTCTTGAAAGGCTTAAGAAATTAGAGACGGTTAATTGTGACTTTGGTTTCCTTACAATTGATGTTGTAAACCTTTTCTCAGTCATCCCACATCAGGTAGGATTGGATATGTTCTATGAAGCTATGGTAGAAAGTGGTTTGATTGAAGGATCAAAGGCCAATTTCTTGTTGGAACTGATGGAGTTAGTTTTGAAGAATAATTTTATTTCTTTTGAAGGTGAAATATTTCAACAAGTTTCAGGTGTTGCGATGGGCGCTAAATGTGCCCCAGTTTTTGCAAATGCAGTTTTGCTTACATGGGAAAGAGAACATATTTTTGCATCCAATAAGTATTTTGAAAACATACTTATGTACAATAGATTTTTAGATGACATATTGATACTATGGAAAGGGGATGAAGAATCAGCTAATAAGTTTATTGAATTTTTGGGGAAAACAATGAATTTTTTGAAATTTACATTCCACTGGCATGAGGATGGGATCAACTATTTGGATTTGTCAATCAGCAAAATTGAGGGGGGTTTTGCAAGTAACATCTATAGAAAGGAGAACTATTCTAATTCTTTATTGCATTTTACTAGTTGTCATCTCTTCCATCAGCGAAAGGGATTAATTAAAGGGCAAATGGTGAGAACATCGAGGTTGGTCAGTGATGAGGCAGTGTTTAGAAAGGAATTATTTAAACTTATTGGTATGTTCCTAGATCGTGGGTACCCTTTAAAATTGTTGCTTAGTGTAAGAAGAGATGTGCTCAAAGAAAGGGGTGGTAAATATGCCCCAATTTTACTTACAGGGGTAACACTGGTTAAGGAACAGCAGGCTGAGACAACAGGAATGAGGGGGGAAGTACGATTTAGTACTAAAATATAACCAAAGGACGCCTGAAATAATTGAAATTGTGAAAGAAGTTTGGAACCTATCTTTGAGTGAAGAGATTAAAAAGATTATGGGTTCAATGCCAGTAGTTGTATATAGTAGGGGAGAGAATTTGAAGGGCATTTTGGAAAAGAAAAGTAAGAATAATTTTAAGTCTATCATGAAGAAATGTGGTTTTTGTAGATGGTGCAGATATGTTAATGAGAGTACATATGTCTGCGTTAGTGGGTATAAATATACAATAAATATACAATTCCGTGCCCTGGACAATGCAGTTGTTGCACAAAGAATTTGGTCTACTTGGCTACTTGTACCTCCTGTGAAGCTTACTATGTAGGTAAGACTATAAGGAGGTTACGTGATAGAGTAGCTGAGCGTATGAGGTCTATTAAAAAGAAAGATATGCCCAATGCACTTTATTTACACAGCACTAGATGTACAGAATTCAGTAAATTTGTATTTTTTGTTATTGGGTGTGTGTTGGATTGTGGGGAAGGGGGTGATGTAGTAAACAAGGTGGGGGTATTGGAGGCAGAATGGCAGATTAGATTAGATGCCTGTAGGCCTCCTAGCCTAAATGACGATGTTTCCCTGAAATCTATGTTGAAACTTAGATCCCAGCAAATTTGATGTATTTTTGATATTTATTAATGATGTCATTTTATTTATTTATTTTTATATTAGAAATAAAATGATAACATACATACATTGGTAAGAATGTTGAAGTAGTAGTATAGGATGTTTTAATGTAAATATTTATTATGTATAATACACAATACATAAATACAAATATATATAGAAAGAAATTAATGTATGGAATTAATTATTACTGTACATTAACTCAAGGAAAGGGAGTAACTGTTTTTTAAGTGTTTTTAAGTGTGTTAAAGCACGGGTTTTATTACAATGTTACCATATTTACCATTTTTTTAATTAAGACTATAATTATGTTATGGTGGGTGGTATCATGCTCAACCTACTGTTAAGCATTGGTTTGCTTCAACAAATTACTCTGAAGCCGGATTGTTGGCGAAAGCGTTTGTGTGCTTAGTCTGTTAAGTCTGTTATTGCCAGTCTGTCCTTGCCAATAAACTTTATTTCGTTGCCAACCCGTTGGATGGTTATTGGACTTTGTGGGGCTGTATCTATCTCTACAGATCACTGGGTGCTTTTCTGTCCTTAAAAAAAAAAAAGGTTTATGCCATGCCCTGGAAAGAATCCCCCCCCCCCCCCTCTGAATGGCGTACTCCTCCCCCCACAACCAAGTTCATCTTCTACCACCTATACTGCACTATAGAACTAGTTCACATGGAACTTGTTAGGAAAGGATTTTACTCCAAACTCTTCCTAGTTCTAAGAAAAGAAGGCCAATGCAGACCCATACAGGATCTCTCTGTCAACATTTAAGATGCTGTCACTACACACACTGCAGCTTTTCATACTTCCTTGGGCATTATCTACTATCTCTGGATCTAAAGGATGCCTACTTTCATATAACCACACACCCCTTTTGCAGGAGATACCTCTGGTTCTGTACTGATTCATCTCACTTTCAGTTTATGGCTTTGCTTTTGGGCTTTTGACAGCCCCAAGAGTTGTCATTGTTCATATGTAGGTACTAGGCTATTGGCCCTAGGGCCTATATAAGCCTAAACAGTACCCTGGCTTTTGCCACGCAAAAAAATATTTTCCTGTGCCCCTGTCAAGCAGAGCCGCAGAAGTGTTCCCCGGGGTGAATTTCCTATCTCCCATTCAATCATCAAGATTTTTCTTGAAGAGCGCTAATGAGGAGCTTTGTTTGATATAGATAGGTAGTTTGTTCCAGAGTATGGGAAGTCTCTGGGACAGGAATCTATCCCTCCAGCATGTTCTGTTTATCGTGGTGACAAGGTAGGTCCCTAGAGCGTGTAGCTCAGAGGGATTGGGATTTCTTTGTGGAGCATGTCCAACAGCTCTGGGTTTGACAGCTTTGTATGTTAGGCAAAGATCGCCAGAGTAGGCGATATGCGACTAAAGCTGAAGTTTTTTGAGACTGTCTGCGTAGGGCATCTGTTTGAGGCCGGTAATCCTCTTTGTGGGGTATTTCTGCGGCCTTTCCAGTTGTCTTGTGAGGTACATACCAAAAGGGGCATTGTACTCTATAGTGGGTCTGAGTGATGAGTAGAGGGGAACAATGACCTCTCTTTTTTTTTTTTTTTTTTTTTCCTGGATGAGAAACCTTTTGTGATGTGTGCCACATAGAAGGATTTCCTGAATATTGTGGTGATATGATTATCAAAGGAGATACTACTGTCCACCTGTGTCCCAAGGTCTCTTACCACACTTTCGGTGTTAAGTAGACTGTCGCCTATGTGGTAGTTCATGGGTACAGAGTTTTTACCAAAAGGGATGACAGTGCACTTTTTGGCATTGAGCTAGAGTTCATGGCACTGGCAGCAGGCATCTACAAAAGGGCCTCACTGTGACAGGATGTCCACATCGTTAGGAGTTTTGATTTAAAGCTCCTAGTTTGCAGTCCTCTGCGAACTTTGTTAGCCAAAGACCTTCTGTGTTTGCCTGTACTTAAGAGAAGTAGATACCAAACAAGAGAGTACCCAGGACTGAACACTGTGGTACTCACTTGTCACTGGTCTGAAGTTGGATTTAGTCTGCTACTTTCACAGTGTGGGTTCTGTTAAGTGAGCCAATTGGCAACCCGTCTTGTGACATAGGGATTTATACCTAGTTTAGTGAGTTCATCCCCCACTCCGGAATTATAGATGGTGTCCAAAGCCTTGGCAAGATCTAGATAGGCTGTGTGAACCACCTTACCCTCTTCTTCGGCTTTGGTGACAAGTTTCAAAGTCTATCAGGTTTAGGAGACATGATCTGCCTTTTACAAACCTGAACTGGGTAGGGTCCAGAGTTTGGAGATTACCAATGTCATTGTTTATAAGTTTTATGATATGTTCCATAACCTTGCAGACCAGGCTCGTCAGGCTGATGGGGCAGTAGTTCCCAGGGTCCGTGGTAGTTCCTCCTTTGTGGAGTGGGATAACCGTTGGCTCCCCCTTTGTGGAGTGGGATAACCGTTGCTGTGCACCATTCAGTGGGCACAAAGCCTGAGGTGAGGCTATGATTGAACATGGTACTTGGGTGGGGTGCTATTTCGTTCTGTAGCATTAGTAATAGCATTCTGCTGAACTCTAAGCAGGGAAAAATCTGAATTACCAGTCAATCTGCAAGTCTTGATGCAACCTCTCCAATTCACCCTTCTGTTGTATTTTGGCTTTTCATGGTCCATTACAAAATTTCCTTCAGTCCACACAGGACCTAGTGATTGTTTGGGCTGCATTCTGACCACCAGAAGGATGCAGGCCTACTTGCCCTAGGAAAAGTGCAGAATCTTTCAGCTTACTTTCACAGCCTTTCCACTCTCGACTGATATGTGGCCAAGAAAATCCTAAGAGCTTTGGGATTCATGGCAGTAACTATCACAATGCTCCCTGTAGCCAGACTGAATGTCAGAAAAATTCCAGGGACCTGAAAACAAGTCTGGTCCAAACATTCTCATCCTTTAGGAACAGTGGCCCTTCATCCCACCAGTTCAGTAGATGCCTCAGACAAGGTCTGGACAGGCTCCCTCCAGTTCAGTAGATGCCTCAGACCAGGCCTGGGCACCCTGGACAGGCACCCACAAATTCCAAGAATGTTGGGGGACCTGAAAACAGTCTGGTCCAAACATTCTCATCCTTTAGGCACAGTGATGCCCCTTCATCCCACCAGTTCAGTAGATGCCTCAGATGAGGCCTGGGCACCCTGGACAGGCACCCACAAATTCCAAGACAGTTGGCAGCCAGAATTCCTAAAGAAACACTTCAACCTGAAAGAGAATGAGAGCCCTCATCTAAGCTCTTCAGGTCTTCTCAAATGTTTGAAAACCAGGTTCTTTTTAAATATTCACAGACAACATGGCAGTCGTGTGGTACATAAGGAGGCACCAGATCACACTTACTGTGCTGATTAGCCCAGAGGGAGGGTCCTGGGACCTGCTACCCAGAAAAGCATGTACATCCCGCCATATACATGCCATCACAGGAAAGTGTGTTTGCAGGGATCCCCTTTAGATGCCCGAAATCTCACTTCATCGACAAGGAATCCGTCGGACCGAAATCACCGACAACGCAGATGACCGACAAGGTGAGAACCCGACTGACTCGGTAAGTGTGCGATAGAGTGAGGGATTTAGTGTTGGGGAGCGGACAGGTAAGTGTGCGATAGTGAGGGACTGTAGTTTTAGGGGCGGGTTAAGTGAGTTGGGGTTAGGGTGCGGGTAAGGTAAGTGTGCGATAGTGGCGGAATATATGTTTAAGGGTGAGTTAGGGTTAGGGTGCAGGTAGGGTGTGTGTGCGATAGTGACGGACTGTGGGTTTAGGGGTGGGTTAAGTGAGTTAGGGTTAGGGTGCGGGTAGGGTAAGTGTGCGGTTGTGTCGGACCTTAGGGTTAGGGTTTGGGTTACGGTTAGTGCATGTATGGTTGTGTGTATTGTCGGTATTTTGTGTTGTTGGTCTTTTGGTGTCGGTGATTTGTGTTTCGGCGTTGTGGCGTTTCGGTAAACTGAAGGGGATCCGTTTGCAGATATATTAAGCAGGGCACTGGGGACCCTCACAAATGGATCCTGAACAGACTAGTCTACCAGGGCATCCTTCACTGTTTGGTGGATATCTCCACTAGATAATTTGTCTCAGAGCAACAAACAACTCTCCCTGTTTTGCAGCAAAACCCCTTGCCCCCTCAGTTTGGAGGACAGATGGTTCTCTCTCTTCAGTGGAGGACAGATGGTTCTCTCTCTTCAGTGGAGGACAGATGGTTCTCTCTCTTCAGTGGAGGACAGATGGTTCTCTCTCTTCAGTGGAGGACAGATGGTTCTCTCTCTCCAGTGGAGGACAGATGGTTCTCTCTCTCCAGTGGAGGACAGATGGTTCTCTCTCTCCAGTGGAGGACAGATGGTTCTCTCTCTTCAGTGGAGGACAGATGGTTCTCTCTCTTCAGTGGATAGGAAAGTTTGTCTGCCTTTCTGTACTACCCCTTGTTGCAAGGATTATACCAAAGTTCCAAAAAGGGGAAAAGAAAACTCTTAAGTCACCCCCTCTTGGGCAAAACAGAATTGGGTCTCCTGTCTCCGATCTCCGTCCTAGCCAAGGGTAAATGCTGCTAGCTACAACACAGGGCAGATCTCATCACTTAGCAAAAAGTATTGCTACTACATCCCAACCTGTCATCCCTAAACCCAAGTTTGTGGATGATAGGGTTTTGGTTCCTTTCAGGTACCAATTTTCAGAAGCCATAATTAAGATTCTTCAAGAGTTAAGGAGACCCACTATTCGAAAATCCTACTTAGCCAAATGGAAAGAGACTTTCTTTCTGGTACCAGTGGAATGGAATAACCAGACCCCGACGAGTCTGAAGTACCACCTATCCTAAAATATCTGAGCTTATGGATGCAGGTCTGGTCTACTCCTCCATCAAAAGCCTGCCCGTCTGCCATCTCTGCTAGTTTGTCCCTCAGCCCCCCTGTTATGTCCAGACCTGAGGTCAAATAATTCCTTCAAGGGACAGTTCCGGAGATTTTTTTTTTTTTTTTGCTCTTGGTTTACATTTTCATTCTGGCTTTCTGCGCATGTCCCAGCCTTGGCTGTTGGGGTTGGAGAGGGGTGCTTATGGGAAGTTTCAATGGTCTTGGACAAATTCCATCTCAAATTGCAATTGTCCTCAGAACAGCTCTGAGTCGTTCATTAGTTTTGCCTGTGCTTTTTATTCTCCTGAGGAGAGTAGACTTTCAGGAATTTTATGATCTCACATGCTGCTACTCTGCAGGAAAGCCATATGAGTCATGCAAAGCTAAAATGTTAGTAAACAAAGTTTTCTGTTCATTTCATATTTTATTTTGTGCCGATTTTCTGAATGTTACCCAAGTGTTCTATGCATGACTGCCACTTGTTCTGTAGAAAGCATCAGAATGCTGCAAGTTTCAAAACAGTAGTAGAAGCAGTCCTTCTTTTGTTTTTGTTTGTCCTCCCATGTTTTGTTTTTCATCTCTGAATACTAGCCAAGTGTAATGGCTTTCTGACCTGCTGTTAGTGTGTGACACAAGCAATTGATGCAGTAACCTTTACTGTTTCTCCATGCTGGGGGACTGAAAACTGACCGGAACTGAATATTAATTGTGTTCACCAGAGGGACGGAAAACAGAGCTGCATAAAGTAAAATTGAAGGCAGGAGTAGGGTTGATGATATGGTAAGTGGGTGGTGACAACTGGGAAGGTAACAGGACAGGTTTCTTTCAGTCAGAATTTTAGACAGTGGGATTGACCCTTTAAGTGGGTTCTGCCTATTAGACCACAAAGGAAGGCTGCACCCCCACATTCGGACCTCAACCCTACCTTTTGAACCAGCAGCCTCAGCTAGTCTTAAATTCTGCACTTTTGAAAACTATTTTGCTTCTGGGCCTCAACTTCAGTTAGGTGAGTCTCAGAACTTCAGGCACTCGGGGCCATTCCGCATTTTTTTTAGTTAAGTATGGGGTGACCCTGAGGGCTAACCCCTCCTTCATCCAAAAGTAGCAAACAACAAGCTGTCTTTCAACCAGGCCATCAATCTATCCCTTCCCTGTCTCTCACTCCCTTTCCTTCCATCCCTCCCACATTTTTCTTAATGACAGCTGTTTTTGTTGGTAGGTTTTCATCGTAATTTGCTATTTGCCTCAGCTGCATTTTTGATGCACTGCTTGAAATGTAAACTTCATGTGCCCTGATGTTCATCGTGCATACAGCTGCAGTCATTACAGATGGGTTATCCTGCCGTCAGGCAGGTCCTCTGTCGGACGAATTCCAAAGTCTAGGTCCGGTGTCGGTTGTCGTCACTTCTTCCCTGACTTCAGTGCAGCAGGGGTATAAAAGAGGCAGCCAACGCCATTTTCCCAGTCTTTCTTGCTGCGCGGTGCCCGAAGTAGAAGCAGTTCGCAAGTGCCGGTCGGCCAGCTCCTGAGATTTACAAACAGTATTTAAGCCGAAGTCGTCTTTAAAGCTAAGTACCCCGTTGGGGAAACTTTTCTTGCCTCAGTCCGATGTCAGACAAAGTTAATAATTGCATTTCTTGTGGGAAGCAAATACCGCATAAGGATTTTCACTCTTTCTGTATACCTTGCTTAGGGCCAGACCACGACGTCTCGGCCTGCCGTTTTTGTGCTAGGTTCAACAAGCGCATTAAGCACCGGGCGGAGTTCGCCCTTCATTATTTTGGCAAAAAATGTAATTGTATCATGTCGTCAGATACACCGACGCCAGTTTTAGGAAAAAGACGCAAAGACAAGGACTGACATCCATGGTCCGCACCGAGTACTGAGACCACGCTTAGGCCAACTGCCGGTTCTCAGCGAGGCGCCTACGCAGCCCCTGACTACTGATGAAACTATTTTACCGGTGTCTTCAGTACCCGAGGTCGCAGGCTTCTCTGTCTCCATTCCCACTGCAGATACCGACACCACTCTTGGTGGGGAAACCGAAAATTTAGTGAGGCCTGCCATTTCCAAAGGTGTCTTCAGGCCTACCACCTTCTCTATTAAAGCCTTCACTAAATCTAAAGCTACCATCAAAACTAAAAAAACAGGGCCCTCAGACCTCCTCTCAAGGCCCAATGCCTAAAAAACAGATGCTTAAAATGGCTCCGGATTTGATAACTCTCATCAGGGGTTCTCAACCCCCCTCTGACAAAAGACCCAGATTGGAGGAAGACTACCCTTCCTCAGACCAGGCTTCTATTACCTCAGACCATTCTGAGGACCAGGATTATGCCTATTCCCCTTTTTGAATCCTCTGATGCTGAGGAGTCTATTCCCTCAGTCTCCCCCCCCTGAGGACTACTCTTTTGGGGAAACCCTGCATACATTGAGGGAGCACTTCCACTGGAAAGGCCAAGATTACTCGGATTCAAGAAAAGGCTCAGGGAATTTCTACTGCTCCCCCAGCATAGGCCCCTGGCTATCCCTCCTGTTTTAGATAGGATGATGTGTACGCAGAAGCCAGTCTTAATCCAGATTCTTTACCTCCAGCCCCTGTTGAACCAGACAGGTATTACTGGGTTCTTGATTCTCACCAGTTCTTTATAAAAGCCATACTGCTGACCCAGAAACAATTTCACAGGGTCCCAAGGGGGATAAAGGCCTCTACTGCTAAAAACCCTTTACCTTCAGAGAGAGATTCCAGAGCATTAGAAAGGTGGGGGGGAAAGGTGTACACATCAGCCACTTTAACCATGAGGGCATTAAACTGTCAATTTCATATGTTAAAGTACCAACAGTTTTTGTTATCCCAGCTGAAAAGCAAAATGACACAAACAGAACAACCAGATTTGAAAGTTGCAGGATTTGTTGCATGGAGCAGAGCAAGTGGGTAAACATACCTTGCAGTGTGGTTTTGATGCTTTAGAGGCCTCATGTAGAGCTGCTGTCACAGGGTCTGTCATACGTAGACATGCTTGGCTCAAAGAGCAAACCTTACCAGATCATGTCAAAGCAAAGTTATTAGATGCACCACTTCAAAAAGATGTATTGTTCGGTGTTAAAGCAGAGGAGGTACGAAGGAAAATGGAGGAAAAAGCAAAATCTATGCAAACAGTTAAGGATTTCTTGCAGGTGCAACCTCCACGCTTCAGCAGAAACTGGCCTTCAAAAAATTGGTCCTTTCCAGCCACGGACGGACCTCAAAGGGGCAGATACAGACGCCCAAGGGGTAGAGGACAACCTCAAGGATCTTACAGAGCTAGACAGTGGCAAGCACCAACCCCAAGAGGTGGAGAAGATAGGCCACAGTCATTTAGAAAACGGACACAATGACTTCCCCCTATGCCTGCCAAACAAAGCTATAATGGCAGCACCTTTGGGCGGAAAACTGGCATTTTCAAAAAAACGGGCACATTGTTACAAAAGACAAATGGATTCTGGACATTATAGACGGAGGCTACAGGTTCCACTTTCACACCCTTCCAAAAATGAGAGGCTTGCCAAACCTGCCACAAAATCAATGGGCAGAGGGACAAAGACAAATTTCCGCTCTCATGGATATGAAAGCAATTCAAGAAGTACCTGCAAAAGAACAAGGTCAAGGTTTTTATTCCAGACTATTTCTGATACCAAGGAAGGACAAAGATTGGAGACCCATGTTAGACCTATCCATCCTAAACACATATCTACAGGTACCAAAATTCAAGATGCTCACATTACAGCAGCTTCTTCCCATGCTGGGCAAGGAGTCTTGGCTGGTAACGTTGGACCTCAAGGAGGCATACCTGCATGTCCCTGTCAGACAAGATTGCAGAAGATACCTCAGATTTCTTGCAGGTTCAACCCATTACCAATTCTCTGCATTGCCCTTTGGCTTATCTACTGCGCCCAGAGTGTTTACAAAATGCCTGGCATCAGTAATTGCCTTCTGCAGACAACAAGGAATACAAATCTTCCCATATCTGGACGACTGCCTGATCCAAGCGGACAGCAAGGACATTCTATTGCAGCATTTGGCGTTTGTAATAAAACTGTTAAACTACCTGGGATACACAGTGAACAAAAAGAAATCAAAACTAATACCTTCTCAACAAGATAATTTTTCCTGGGTGCCAGCTTAAATACAACCACCCAGATAGCCTACCTCACGCCAGACAAACAAAGACAACTGTCTCAATACTTCAACAATATGGCAACTTTAACCAGACTAACTGCAAGGAAAGTCCTGCAGGCTCTGGGATTCATGGCATCTTGCATCCTACTGATACCATGTGCAAAGCTGCATATGAGGAAACTACAATGGTACCTAAAAAACATATGGTCTCAACACAGCCACAGCTTGGAAACAATTATACCACTCATTCCATGCCTTCAAAAGGAATTTTTGTGGTGGGCTCAAGCATGCCAACACAGGTCTGCCTTTCTGTTTACCGCAAGCAACTCAAATCATCGCAACGGACGCCTCAGACTACGCCTGGGGAGGACAAATGGCAGATCAGTGCATTCAGGGAAAATGGTCCCAAAAAGAGAAGCAGCTACACATCAACCAAAAGGAGATGCTAGCCGTGCAAAGTGCCCTTATGACCTTCAAGGACCTACTGCATCCAGGCCAGCTATTGATAAGGACAGACAACACCACAGTCATGTGGTACATAAACAGGGGGGAACTCGTACCCCCTGTGCAGGCAAGCCGTGACCCTGTGGAACACAGCTTTGGAATTACAAATTCAACTACAGACGCAATTCCTGCCAGGGAAGGAAAACACACTGGCAGAGAACTTGAGCAGAAACATGACAGACCCACACGAATGGAAGTTGCATCTTCAAGTCTTCTCAAAGATAACTCTGGCATGGGGACAGCCAGACCTAGATCTATTTGCTACCCACAGAAATTACCAGTTGAAAAAATTCTATTCAAGGACCTATCATCCACAGGCCTGGAAAGTGGACGCACTCTTTCAATTTGACAACATTGACCGTCTATGCCTTCCCACCTCTTCCTCTACTGACCAAAGTTCTATTAAAAGCCAGAGCAGAGAGGCCACAAATGATTCTCATTGCTCCAGACTGGCCACGACAGCACTGGTATCTTCTCCTAAAGAGCCTGTCACACTCACCACCATGGATCCTACCTCTAGTTCCTCTTCTGTTGTCCCAGCACAACTACAAAACCCTTCACAGCCAGCTCAAAACCTTAAATCTAGCTGCATGGAGAATACCTTGATTTCCCAACAGGCTCTCCTCTCCAAGGAGGTGCAGGATGTCATCTTGGAGGCCAGAAGACCCTCTCCGCCAAATGGAAACGATTTTGTTCCTGGAATCAAGAAAAGGGCCAGAATCCTTGGGTAATAAATATACCTCAAATTTTACAGTACCTAGCTGAGATGTTAAACAGTGGCCTTTCCTTCTCCATCAAGATCCACACTTCAGCCATTTCTGCACAATACAATACAGATCCTCCTTTATTCTCACATCCTCTATTAAGGCAGTTCCTCAGAGGGGCAAAAAATATAAAACCCCCACGGAAACCACCAGTCCCAGCTTGGGACCTCAACTTCGTATTGGAAAAGCTGACCCTGCCTCCCTTTGAGCCGGCTTCTTCAACAGAGCTACAATACTTGTCATGAAAAACAGCCTTCCTTCTGGCTATTACCTCAGCACGCAGGGTTTCGGAGCTACAGGCCCTCATGGCTGTGCAACCATTCATCATTTTCCATCAGGACAGAGTTTCCTTTAACCAACCCTACCTTCATGCCAAAGGTAGTATCCAGTGTAGCTTTGAATCAGACTATTCATTTACCTACCTTTTATCCAAATCCACAGAACAAAGGAGAGAGACTACTACATTCCTTGGACATTCACAGACAACTTCGTTATTACTTGGACAGAACAAAGTCCTTCAGGAAATCTGAGCAGCTCTTTGTGTCCTATGCTACAGGTGCTCAAGGAAAGGCAATTTCCAAACAGACAATTTCAAAATGTATAGCCCACTGCATACGCTTATGTTATTCATTTCATGGAAAATCTGTGCCTGTATACATCAGATCCCACTCCACCAGGGCTACAGCTACCTCTGCAGCTTTCCTCAGGGGGGTCCCTACCAAGGACATTTTGGAAGCAGCTACTTGGAGTTCAGTGCACACTTTCTCCAAGCACTACCACTTTCCACTATACTCTAAATCTAGAGCGGGCTTTGCCACAGCAGTCCTGCAGGGCATCCTAGCCCCTCCTAGTTCCACTTAGTACCTACCTCCCTTACTTAGCTTTGGGATTCTACCCATCTGTAATGACTGCAGCTGTATGCATGGTGAACATAGTACAGTTTTGTACCTACCATAAATGTAGATGTTCGAGTGCTCATACAGCTGCAGTCCCGGTTACCCTCCCTCCATCCCCTCTTAGGACAGGCCTTATGACAAACACCTTTATCATACAACCTATTTGGGATATTCTTTTATGGTGTATTTGCTTGCAACTACTGTTTTTTGATTCATCTACATTGCATGTTTGCATAATATTATGTTTTGCCTTCCTTCTGGGGGCACCTGACATCTGGGGCAAGAAAAACTGAAGAAAATGGCGTCTGTTGCCTCTTTTATACCCCTGCCGCACTGACATCAGGGAAGAAGCGACGACAACCGACGCCGGACCTAGACTTTGGAATTAGGCAGACCGAGGACCCACCTGACGGCTGGATAACCCATCTGTAATGACTGCAGCTGTATGAGCACTCGAACATCTACATTTATGGTAGGTACAAAACTGTACTTTGTGGTACACCATCCCAGTTAATACTGGTATTCATGCAAGTTTATCTGCTCCTTGCAGCTTTTCAGGGATTGATGCAAATGTCACTTTTTCCTCCTTGCTGTATCCTCCATATCCACTATTTATTTTGTGCAGTTCCTCACGGGAATCCTTTATTTTCTGTCAGCCTTTGCTGGCTGTTTAACCAAGTCAGCACAGGGACTTATTCAGCACCACTTCTGTTTTTGTCCTTTCTCTTCTTTGGTTTTATGCACACTTCAGTGTCTCACTTATTTTAAATACGAATGTGTTGGAGTGTGTTAAAGTTGTCTTTCATCTGTAAATGCCCACCAAGTAGATTCATACTGAATTTCTGCAGAGGACTTGCTGGCCGTAACTTTCTCTTGTTCCCATTACCACTGTCTTCTTATTTCTCCCAGACCTTCTTAGTTGACCTCCAGGCAAAATGTTCTTCGATCCAGCATCAGCAATATTTTGGATGAACTATTACTGGCTTTTATTCTGTATTGAAGAGTTCTAGTCAGTGTTCTAATTATTTACATTTGTTGACCGGGGTAGTCCGACTGCATGTTCATTTTCAGTGGAGGCCCAGGGAGAAAAGCTCAAAGGTAAACTAGCATTAAAAACCTGTTATAATTATAATTTTGACAAAGTACATAAGCAAACAATAATAAACATGTTCCACAGGTTAGAGTTAAACCCTGGTGAAAGTCAGGGGTAAATTAAACAGTAGCTGATTAATAGATTGTGTGAAATCTAGAAGAGAGTTAGCCAGGCTTGATACAGTGACATAGCCAGTTTAGTGCCAGATGTTGTTTGAGTCTAGTTTTAAATTGACCTAGGGAAGAGAATAAAGTAATGTCAGCTGGAAGTGAGTTCCAGGATCTGCCTACAGAGTTTGCAAAGAGAGTCACCAGCTGCATTGTTAATTTTGCTTGTCTAAATTAGTAGTCTGTTATAGGATCTAAGCAGTCGCTGATTGTGATAGGGGGTGATAAGATTAAGTGCAGGAGTATTATCTGGATTATAAAGGATTTTATAAGCCATGATCAGTTGGTTGTATTGAATTAGACTGGGTAGTTCAAGCCACCCAAGCTGGTTAAGATTGATGCAATGATGTGTCCTAAAAGGCAGCCCAGTGGCAAACCTGGCAATGTGGTTATAGCAGGTTGAGAGTTTAAGTAAAGTCTTGTTTATATTGGAGTATAGGGGATACGTACAGAAGTATTGAGAGAATGTGAGCACACTATGGCAATTTTAGTTGGAGGAGTTAGGAAGGCTTTTATTCTGTAAAGTGACCCTAGTTTTTTATTGATTGTTTTGATCGATTTGAATTACATGTAGGGAATTTTAGATCTATAATGGCACCTAGTAATTTTGTAGAGGGGTCAGTGGAGATTAATGTGCCATCATTTGCATTTATGGTAAAGGTAAAAGCAGGAGACCTTTGTGTTGGTGAGAATAACAGCATTTTAGCTTTTTTGGGGGGGGATTTAGTCTCAAACGACATTCAGAAATCCAGTTTTCAGTAATGTAAAGGTGGACTGGGTAGCAGACCATAAGTTTGTTGGAGATGTGGCGGAGCAGATCAGGGTGGAGTCATCGACGTATTGGATACAGCTGACTTTTGGGATGACAGTATACAGGTCGTTAATGAAGATGGCAAACAGCAGGGGCCCTAATATAGAGCCTTGTGGTACTCCAAGGGTGTTGGGTAGTAGGTTAGAGAGAGTGTTCTGCCAAAGAACAGCCTGCTGTCTCCCATTTAGGTAGGAGGGCCTTGGTATCTAGACAGAATGTTTGCAGGGTGTGTATTAGAAGTTGGTGGTCAACCATGTCAAATGCCTTGGAAAGGTCCAAGAAAGAGGGTGATTATGATTTATGGTGTTGGTGAAAGCTAGTAGGGCTGAAGTAGTGGTGTGGACAAAAGCCGTGTTTGGTGTCTGCCATGAGGTGATTCTGGATTAGGTGGTGCATGTGTTGTCTGTGAATACAATTTTTCATAATCTTTGCAAGTAGAGTTAGTTTGGGTATTGGTCTATAATTGGAAAATTCAGTTGAGCTGCCTCCTTTTATGAAGTGGGATTACACATGATATTTTCCAGATGGTGGGAATTCTAGCTTCTGTTACAGTTTGATTTTAATTAATATTGATACTGGGTAGGCAGTAGCATCAGCTGATTTTTTGAAGGTACTCTGCTGGGAGTTGAACAGCAGTGTGAGGTGGGTTTTAATTTTTTGATCAAGGTATGGATAGGAAGCTGAATGAGAGTAGGTTTCTAGGGGTGATTTTCAGGACCAGAGGAGCTAGGAGGTAGTTTGCTAGGGCTTGAATTGTCTCAGTAAAGAATCTGTTAAAACTATCTGAAATATCCTCGGGTGTGGGGGGTGGGTATCAATAGTAGCAGCTGGGATGGGGGTAGAAGTTTGTCCAGGATGAAGTAGATTATTCAATCCTGCCCAAAACTTCTGAGGGTTGTTTTGATTTACTGTCTGTAAGTTGCAGTAGTATTTTTGTCTTGTAAAATGGAATTTTTGGTTTCGTTCCTAGATTGCCTATATTTAGTTTGATCTTGGGGGTCTTCAGTAGAATGCCATAAAGCCCATCATTTGTTTCTACTGGTAATTTTAAGTCTAGACTCTCTAGAAAGCCATGGTGCAGTTTGTGCTTTCGTTCTCTTAACGAGCACGTGCATGCAAATCTAGGATCTCAAGAAATTTGTTATTAAAGTATGCAGCTGCCCCCGCTAAGGGGAGGTGTTTTAGAATAGACCAGTTACATGAGTTGAGTTCTTGTTGGAATTTGGCAGGGTCAAAGCCCCCCCCCCCCAACTTTTCTGAGTAAGCGTCGTTGAGGATTAATAGCTTTGTACTTAACTATACAAGAGAAGGTGATCACTTAGGTCGTTGGGGAGGGTGCCAGCAGTGCACAGTTGTGGGTGACACTGAGTACCCAATTGAGTATGCTTTCTTTTTGGTTGGGTTTACCTAGCTTGGTAGGGGTGGATATGATTTGATTAAAAGCATGCAGGTTAATGTGGGTTGATGGGGATTCTGAGGAACAGGTGCTCCAGTCTGTTAAAATCCCAGAATAGTAGGGTTTCTTAGGGGTAATGATATGATAGCCAGTGCAGGGTATCTTCAAGTGTAGTTATATTGTTACCTGTGGGAATATACCTGCAGATGATATTAATGCATTTACTTTTGTTTAGTTGCAGTCTAGTTGCAAGAATTTCGGAGTTATTAATCTGCGGTAGTTGTGTTACATCTGTGGTCACATTTCACTCTGATTTGTAGAGTATAGCTGCCCCTTCCTGGAATCACTATCCAGCCTATATATGTTAGACCCAAGTGGTTCCTTGTCTGTAGTGTTAGGTTTTAACCAGGTTTCAGATGGACAGAGAATCTCAAGGGAGTGGACAGCCAGGAGTGTATGCAGTTTATGTACCTTGTTCTCTTTCGGCTGTTCCTGTTAGGGGTCGCCACAGCGGATTATCTGTTTCCATTTCTTCCTCTCCTCTGCATATTCCTCTGTCATACCAACCACCTGCTTGTCCTCTCACCATGTTTATAAACATTATCTTAGGCCTTCCTCTCTTCCTCCTACCTGGTAGCTCCATCCTTTTCCCAATATAACCATCATCCCTCCTCAGCACGTCCAAACCAACACAATCTCTGCTGTCTCTGACTGTCTCCAGACGTCCAACCTAAGCTTCACCCTGTAATATACTGATTTCTAATCCTGTCCATCCTTGTCACACCCAATGCATATCTTAACATCTTTAACTCTGTCACTTCCAGCTCTGACTCCTGCCTTTTGTCAATGCCACTGTCAATGCCACAGTCTCCAACCCATACAACATAGCCGGTCTCACTACCCTCTTGTAGACCTTCCCTTTCACTCTTACTGGTACCCATCTGTCACAAATCATTCCTGACACTCTCTTCTCCACCCATTCCTCCCTGCCTGTACTCTCTTCACCTCTCTTCCACACTCACCATTACTTTGAACCGTTGATCCTAAGTACTTAAAAACTCATCCACCTTTGCCATCTCTGCTCCCTGCATCCTCACCATTCCTCTATCCTCCCTCTCATTCTCACACACACACACACACACACACACACACACACACACACACACACACACACACACACACACACTCATTCTGTCTTAGTCCTGCAGACCTTCATTCCTCTCCTCTCTAGAGCATATCTCCACCTCTCCAGGGTCTCCTCAACCTGGTTCATAATCTCATTACAGAACACTCATTACAGATCACAATGTTATCTACAAACATCATAGTCCATGGGGCCTCCTGTCTGATCTCCTCTGTCAACCTGTCCATCACCATTGCAAATAAAGGGCTCAGAGCTGATCCTTGATGTAATCCCACCTCAACCTTAAACGGGTCTATCACTCCCACTGCAGACTTCACCACTGTCACACTACCCTCGTACATATCCTGTACCACTCTTACATACTTCTCTGCCACTCCTGACTTCTCATACAATACCACAACTCTTCTCTAGGCACCCTATCATATGCTTTCTCCAAGTCCACAAACACACAGTGCAACTCCTTCTGACCTTCTCTATATTTCTCCATTAATACACTCGGAGCAAACGTCGCATCTGTAGTGCTTTTTCCCAGCATGAAACCATACTGCTGATTGCTAATAATCACCTCCCTTCTTAACGTAGCTTCCACTACTCCTTTCCCATAATTTCAAGCTATGACTGATTATTTTTATCCCTCTTTAGTTACTACAACCCTCTTTAGTTACTACAACTCTGCACATCACCCTTATTCTTAAAAGAATAGGTACCAAAACACTTTCTCCACTCCTTAGGCATCCTCTGACTTTTTTTCCAAGATTTCATTAAACAGTCGTTAAAAGTTCATGTACCTTGTTATTAATGCTTCCAATACTGGGATGACAGACTAGGAGAGAGGTTAGTTGGTCTATTGATTGTAGCTTAGGTTACTAGTAGAGGGGATGTATATATCCGAAGTGGATGGGCCAAGTTTTGGGTGAATGTCACCACGAAGTATTAGGCTAGGTCTGTACTTTAGTGATGAGCTTCAGGAATTTATTTGTAAGTTTGTAGTAGTGTCTGGAACAAGGGCTAATGTGCCAGGGGTAAGTGCATTGATAGAGTGAACAAGACATTGAGCAGGACCCGGAATTATATGTATGGTTGAAGGTGTGACGATTTACAGATGGGGGTGATTAGTATGGCCCTTTGGGACTTGAATTCCCATCAGAAACTTGTTTTCATACAAGGTAAGGAGGTATGGGACAGCAGGAGTAGTAGTAGAGATTGTTAGGGATACAGCTATTGTGTTAAGGAATTGTATTTCCTGGTGATACAACACCAGAGGAAAGGGATGGAAGTAACTGTACTGGTAGGGGTTGGGAGAAATCCAGATAAAATCTGATGGGTGTTAGTAGAATGTAGATGGAGGAAGTGGGGGTGTGGTGAAATAATCTAGATGAAAGCTGATTGGATGTAGTAAGTGGGGGAGTGGCTATTTACTATAAATGTAGAAGTAGTGGGGGCAGGTGGGAATAGGGGGCAGGGAGTGGGGGCAGGTGGCAATAGGGGGCAGGGAGAGAAGGGAAGTGAGCCTGAGCAAAGCGAGGGCAAACTTGAGTGGGGCTGTTGCAATTTAAGGTTTCCTAGAGCTGTAAGGTAAGATCTGAAGTAGGATATTCATTTGTCTGCAACCTGTGGGTTATGGATCCGATATCGGATCCGAACCGGCATGGTTTTCCAGCTATGGATCCAAGCTCTCAGCTCCTCCCCTCACCCATAATGCCCTGCTCTACCCTCATGACCTCAGATCTCGTTTGCCGCGCTGGTGACTGGATTTGGGTACATAGCTCTCAGCTAAGTGAACTCTTTTTCTTGTAAAAAAAACAGAGAATTTTTTGGTTTTTTGACTGAATTTGTGTGAAAGTTTAGGTTTCCCTTTATTATAGTGTATTTTGAGGTTATTTTAAGTTAAAGTAAGTAATTTTTTTATTCCCTCCCCTCGCTGTTACGTAGAGTGTGTGTGTAGGCCTGTGTGTCTTTTTGTTTTAAGTTACTTTCTGTAACTTTACTGGGTTATAGATTATGGCTGACCAGCCTAAATCTATATTTTGAAGCCGAGTGTGGCCATAAGCTCACCGCTGATGGCCACACTGTGTGTTAGTGTCTTGGGGTTGAACACCTCACATCTGGTTGTTCCATTTGTGCAGGGTTCAACCCCAGGGCACTGAGGGAGCGGAGGTCCAAGCTGGTCTTGGCGGGTCTTTACCGCCAGACTCTGCTCCGCCTCCGCCTCCTTCGGGGACTCCTGCGGCTGCAGTTGTTCCCTGTGGCACCCCTCCTGCTCCTGGGACTCAAACTCCCGCTTCTGGAGAGGAGAGGGATGCTGCTAAAGGACCAGAGGAGAAGCACCACAAGCGGGCAGAGACCTCTGTTTCGCCCCGCCAGCCAAGCGGCTTCTCCCGGCTCCGTGTCGGTTAGGTCTCCTCCTTCGGCCCGGTCCCCTGTGTGCTTTTCACCGGGTCCTGAGGAGGAGGAGACCCGATCTCCGAGGCTATCGAGGAGGCACTCCAGGCCTACCTCGTAGCCTCTTCGAGATCTACCCATAGCCTTTCTGATGCTGATCTGGACCGGATGATGAGAAGGTTCATCCAGGCCCAGATGCAGATGGGAGTGTTTGCCTCCCTCCGGGAGCTCAACACCCTTTTAAGCCTATTGCTCCTTCTCCGACCCGCTATCCGGGTTCGGAGCAGCTGGAGCCGAGCAGCCGAGCCGGGGGAAGGTCGGAGCCGATAGTACTTGGTACTGGACCCGACCCTGCCCTCGAGTGCCGGACCCGATCTCGGAGCCTGGATCCGAGCCGATCCGGGGATCAGTGCTCCTTCGGCGCCGTCTGTGTCGGAGCGCACTGTCCTTCGGATCCGAGTGCTTCGCGCCGCTCCGATCCACTCTTCGGATCCGAGGGGAGCCGATTGTCGGATCCTTTGGTCGAGGTCGGCTCCCCTTCGGCCTTTGATGTAGTGGAGAGGGCTCTGTTGAGGGTCTCCGGACCCCGGCACTTACTGCCCGGCCCCGCTCCCTCTGCACTGGGCCAGGCTTCCACCATCCGCCCCTGGGACAGCCCGCTTGTGCCCAAGTTGCTCCTCTGGAGCAAATTGCTGCTGCGAGGACTCCTCTGACAGCCCCCAGAGGAGGCCCTCGCAAGCATACGTGCAAAAGGAGGCACATTGACTCCGGCGAGTTTCTCACAGAAGACACCGACTCGGAGGAAGGGTAAGGCTTCCCACGGGCACGCCCCGAGGATGTCTCCTTTGGAGACATCATGGAAATACTCCGTATAAGGGGGTGGTCTGCCCCAAGTCTTCCTCGGACGAGTCCGTGTTCTTGGAGGCATTTGAACGGGCCCGTCTACCTCTTGGGTGTCCCCTGCCGACCCCTGGTGGACCTTATTACCACCAGGGCGTGGAAGGAACCGGACACCGTGGAGCCAATTCCCAAAAGACCGGATAGGATCCTTAGTCCGCCATCCGACCGGACCCATTGGAGTAAGGGGCCTCCTGTAGATGCCATGTTGATGGCGGCGGCCACAAAGAGGGAACTGGCTCAAGAGAGTCCCTCAGTCCACCCACCGAGCAAGGAGTCTCGGATGATGGACCGCTTGGGGAAGCGGATGTTCAGTTCGGCGACCTTCTCGGTAAGGGCGTTGAACTATTTGGCACACGTTATTCGGATGCAGCGAGATCTTAAGGAATACGCTGCATCCCCCCCTGAGTCCATTTCGGAGGAGGACAGAGTTCTGCACTCCACCAAAATGGCCACTCTTAGGTCAGTTACAAAAACTTCTATGCGGCTACTCTCCCATGCAACGGAGGGCGCCGCTAGAGCTGCGGGGACAGGACTGGTCACTAGACGCCAGGCCTGGCTCCGTCACTGCGATTTTTCTGAGCCCTTCAAGGCGCCGCTTGCGAACGCCTTTGATGGTTCTGCTCTGTTTGGCAAGACCGTCGAGACGTTGACCCAGAGCGAGAAGGACGGAAGACGCTGTCTGCCGTCGGAATCCGCTTCTCTGCACCCCAGAGGCCCTATTCTAGGAACCAAAAGGGTCAGAAGAAGATGTGGTTCCGGAAGTCGCAGCAGTCCCAGCCTGCTCCGGACAACCAGTCCTTCCGTGGCAGAGGAGGACAGGGAGGACGCCGCCCTAGAGGCAGAGGGGCTCCCAGAAACTTCGGGTCCAGGGAACCTTTCTCTGAACGGCCCGCAGCAACCCTGAGGGGTTGCCCGACTGCTCTACTCTGGAGGCAGCCGAGGGACGTTTTACGGAGCACCTAGCGGCATGGGAGTCCATAACATCGGACCGCTGGGTTCTCCAAATCATATCTAGGGGATATCGCATTCCTTTCCTTCACCTTCCAAAGTTGAAGTCCCTCCCAGACGTACCACCCGGTCAACGGGAGGCCGCTTTGGCAGAAATTGGCCATCTGCTAAAGAAAAGAGCCATCCAGCCCGTTCCCCAGACCAGATCGGATCAGGGTTCTACTCCAGATTCTTTTAGTGCCAAAAAGACGGGGAACTAAGACCAATCCTAGACCTCTCTCTCTTGAATCTGGCAGTCCCCAAAGAAAAATTCGAATGGTCACTCTGCAATCTATTCTCCCCTTCTGGGAGAAAATCACTGGATGTGCTCGATAGATCTCAAGGACGCGTACTACCACATCCTGATGGACAGGCGCCCAGGAGGTTTCTCCGCTTCGGCTGGGAGCCAGTCACTACCAGTTCGGGTCCTTCCCTTTGGTCTCACCACAGCCCCCAGGGTGTTCACCAAAGTACTAGCAGTGGTAGCGGCCCACCTGAGGCTTCAGGGGTGCAGGTCTTTCCCTACCTGGACGACTGGCTTCTTACCGCCCCAACAAGGCATCTACTTCTCTTGGCGCGAGACTCCTTTCTCCATCTTGCTCCATTTCTGGGCATCACAATAAATACAAAGAAGTCCAACCTGGCGCCCACACAGCTCTTAGATTTCATAGGGGCCAGACTAGACACAAGGAGTTTACGAGCCTTCCTCACTGCGGACAGAGTTCTAAATCTGCAGCTCCAGGTGCGGGCCATTCTCCATTCAAGTTCTGTTCCAGCGGAGTTGGTCCTGAGGGCTCTAGGGTCCATGGCTTCGGCTATAGCACTCGGTGAATCCTCCTTGGATTCTAGATCCCATCCCGGATCTGATATCCCATCCATCCTGCATTCCTCCTCCGAACCTGGACAACCTGAAGCTGACCGCTTGGCTGCTCCAGTTCCACTCTTGATAAGGACTCCCGGTATTTCTTCACCGGTAAAGGCTATTTTGGTGGCGGCTCATAAACCATCCACTAGAAAGGTTTACCGAAGCAAATGGAAACGTTTCTCTGTGTGGGCGGAGCGGCAAGGCCTGAATCCCTTCACGGTTCCTCTCCCTGTAGTGCTTGACTTTCTAACCTCTCTCTTTAATGATGGTGCCAGCAGTTCCACAGTCAAAGTTCAACTGGCGGCAATTTCTCACTATCACATTGGTCAAGAGTCTAATCCTCTTATGTCAGCCAAATTGTGTAAAACATTTCTTAAAGGTACTTTTCTTCTCAGGCCCCCTATAAAACAAGCAGTTCCTCCTTGGGACCTTTCTTTGGTCCTACAGGCCTTGACCGCTCCCCCCTTCGAGCCCGCTCACGTGGATCTCAAATTCTTGTCCTACAAGACAGCCTTTTGGTAGCCATTACATCTGCCAAGAGAGTTTCTGAACTTCAAGCTTTATCAGCTAAACCTCCTTACTTGGTATTTCATCCGGACCGTGTCTCCCTCAGGACCAACCCGTCCTTCCTTCCTAAAATCGCTTCTGAAGCAAACATCAATCAATCCATTAACCTCCCTGTTTTCTTCCCTAAATATGAAAACAAAGGTGAATATAAGCTACATTCACTAGATGTTCACAGGCAACTTAGATTTTATCTCAACAGGACAGCTGGTCATAGGCAATCCGACCAGCTGTTTATTTCCTTTGCAAAATTCAATTTGGGCAAGCCAATCTCTAAAGTTTCTCTGTCCCGCTGGATTTCACAGTGCATTTTATTGGCTTATCAAGCGTCAGGAAGGCCCGCACCGGGGTGTTCATGCCCATTCAACCCGGTCAGTATCTACCTCGCAGCCTTCAAGGCTAGGATTCCTCTAGATGATATTTGTGCAGCAGCCACGTGGGCTTCATCTCATACATTTATTTCCCACTATAAGTTGGATCTTGCATCTAGGGGTAGAGCATCCTTTGGCTCGCGGTGCTCGGAATATCCTTCCATGATGGCCGCCCAAGATTCAGGTAGCTGGGGACTCTGTCCCACAGGTTGCAGACAAATGAATATCCTACTTCAGATTTAGAAGTTATGTACTCACCATAACGTTCCATCTGAGTAGGTGTATTCATTTGTCTGCAACCATCCCGCCCTCCTATCCCCCTGGCCTTTCAGTTTCCTGCATATTCCTTGTTACCCTTTTCAGGGTATTGTTGCTTTGGCAAACTCGATCTGAGGTCATGAGGGTAGAGCAGGGCATTATGGGTGAGGGGAGGAGCTGAGAGCTTGGATCCATAGCTGGAAAACCATGCCGGTTCGGATCCGATATCGGATCCATAACCCACAGGTTGCAGACAAATGAATACACCTACTCAGATGGAACGTTATGGTGAGTACATAACTTCTAATTATTTACTAGAGGGATAGCTTGTCTAAAAATTTGAATCTCTGTGCCTGGGGCCATTGACGACCACACTACATGAGAAGTGTTTCTGTGCTGAATATCTGCACTTTGATCTTTTTTACACTATTTAGTTAAAACTTCTGCTCTTTGCACAACGATGCCTGGCAGTGATCTGTATAGTCACGGATATCCTAGTGTAAGTCACCCTTATAATCTGTGCAGACGCCAGTCTCTCTATGCAAGTTTCCCTTAGAATACCCTTACTGGCTTGACTTTTTTTTTTTTTTTTTTTTACTACTACTAGAGCATCTGGTTTTCGCATAGCTGAGCACTGCTTATAAAAGTCCCTTGTCTTGTTGACCTGTTCAGTATTTAAATTTCCCTCCTTCCCTCCCTAGTAGGGGAGTAGCCATGGATATGCACTTCCCGACTCTTAACTGTGGGCCAGTGTGGTTGAGATGGGTATTCTAAGGCATTGTAGCAGTTGCCTCATGTACACGGACAACCCACTTATTCTTAATAAAACGGATAAAGTATGCGAGATGTCTGAATACCCTAATACTAAAGGCAAAACTCTTGTACAACCAAAATCTAATCCTATAGAGATGGTCAGTAACACTTGCACCATAAATCCAAATGATGTCCCAATCCAGGGCTGACGAGAAGTAACCACACCAAACAATACAGACCACTGCTTAAACGAATCCACGGGAGGCAGGCAGTTGTAGAAACACTTTAATACGAACAGACTAAGCGCTTTCACCAAACACACTTTGGCATCTTCAGAGTCAAATATTCTAATACAAAGACAAGACTTGTATACCCACAGATTACAATAATTAAATAATTAACTAATTATTCGATCATCTCTTAAACACACACATACCACTCAGTAATACTTAAAAATGTTACATACAAATATATATAAACTCATATATATATATATATATATATATATATATATATATATATATATATATATATTTGAATATAAATATATGCAAAACTTATTACAACCTAACCAAATACAATATTTCAAGTATAAAAATATTATACAATGAATAAAAATATATAAAAATACAATAAAAAAATGAAATTGAAATATGAAATAAAGAATATATGCTAATACATAAAAACCCAAATTGACTCTATATAATTCCATGTTATTCATAATCATTGCACACAAAACCATTATTGACCGGGTGGTCCTTGATCAGGGTGGCGATATTGGGAACCGGGTAGCTCTTCTTGAAGCGGAATGGCAGCTTAGGCTGAATGCTTTGAAGCAGCCTGGCTTAAATGATTGTGTTTCCTTGAAGTCGGCCTTGAGGCAGAAATCTTATTTGATATGGTATGCACAGTGAATTGTTATATTTATAACGTTAAAGATCAAGGTCTATATTGTATTTTTTATACATTATTAAATGATTTTATATGTATGGATGTATATATGGTTTTGTGTACAATGATTATGAATAACATGGAATTATATAGTCAATTTGGGTTTTTATGTATTGGCATATATTCTTTATTTCATATTTCAATTTCTTTTTTTTTATTGTATTTTTATATATTTTTATTCATTGTATAATATTTTTATACTTAAAATATTGTATTTGGTTAGGTTGTAATAAGTTTTGCATATATTTATATTCATATATATATATATATATATATATATATATATATATATATATATATATGAGTTTATATATTTGTATGTAACATTTTCAAGTATTACTGAGTGGTATGTGTGTGTTTAAGAGATGATTGAATAATTAGTTAGTTAATTATTTAATTATTTAATTATTGTAATCAGTGGGTATATAAGTCTTGTCTTTGTATTACAATATGAAGATGCCAAAGTGTGTTTGGTGAAAGTGCTTAGTCTGTTCGTATTAAAGAAGTGTTTCTACAACTGCCTGCCTCCCGTGGATTCGTTTAAGCAGTGGTCTGTATTGTTTGGTGTGGTTAACACTTGCACCATGCCTACTGCATAGGTTAAAGACCCTACACATAAAACTACTTGTGCTAAGGCACTTAACAGGTAGCCTTCCTAGACCAATAAGACCTCCTGCACAGCGCAGTGAAAAAGAGGGTCCTCAGTCATCCCGTAAACACTCTGTTAAAACACCATCCACAGCTACACACAGTAACATTATATCCAGTGCCTCTACTGCTAAGCCTTTAAGGCAAACCAGGGTACAGCCAAATTTCCTGGTCATTGGTGTGCCTCACTACAGAATCACCAATATCCCCCTCCCCAGACTGAGTAAGGAGAGAGTCACTGTTACCTGCCTTTCTGGGGCTAGGATCTGTCGAGTCACACAGGCACTCTGGTCATCGAACCACAGGTACCAGTATGACTCATGTCATAGTCCATGTGGATGTTGAATTATCCGAGACATACCTGCCTTAACTATATGAAGTGAGACACGATAGAACTCCATGTGGATGTTGAATTACCTGAGACGTACCTGCCTTAACTATATGAAGTGAGACACGAGAGAACTCTGTCTCTCAGGCAGGTGCAAGCCTAGCACTGAATGGCATGCTACCTTCTCCAATGATGATGCCTAGGGCTTCCTAGATCTGTAAGGTAAGTATTTATTTTAGCTCTTAAATTACACCACTTTTAGCACTTAATTTTGCTAGCTATAGATTTGCTATTTTTTAATGCAATTTATTTACTACGAGTCTTAGTTAATGTATTTCTATGGAAATGTTAGGTTAGGAATAAAATAGCTGGAGGGGGCAGGGGTAAACTACACTTTAGCTAGTGTGAGTAAACCAGTTTGTAATTGGGACAAACTGGGGATACTGCTCAACTTACTTGATGTGCAGGCACAATGAACAGAGGGGTAGAGAAGTTACAGCAATTGTAGGGTGAAGTGAATGTTTGTTAGGTAGTAGAGAGTTTGATTAAAGATGGCACCCTAGGAGGGGGCTGACTAATGAAGATAATCAGGGGGTAGGAGTAGCAGATAGGAAGAATGGTTCTCCAAACAATGTTAACCAGGAACTTATGGATCCCTCCCCCACAGGAAGTAGGGCTGAAAAACTATCAGTGTAAGGTGAGGTAGAAGCTTAAAAATATCAGTATCTAACAAAAGACTGATCTGAGTAGCTGTGGAATACTTTAAATTCTCACTGCAAGCACACAAACAGGGTTGTTTGGCAGTTAGAGTTGATTTAGTATAGAAGCTATAATGAAAGTAAAAGCAAAACTTTTACCAAATTTAAAAAGTAAATGCTTGGGACTGGAACACTGTGCGAGTGTAAGGCTGATTTCAAGGTATTATCGCCCAATCTAGTGACAGTTGGCTGGATCTCTTCACTGTTGAGGCTTAAAGGTGTATGCACAACAACAGTTTACAAAAACTAAATTGTAATTCACCTTGCAATAGAAAAGCTGGAGGGAGTCAGGTTCTTTCTTCCCAGAGGTTTTACTTAGTTAAGATAGTCAGCTTCAGTGGAGAAGGTAGATGTTCTTCGTATTTCACTGTTGCAGTCATTACGTTTGGGTAATCTGCTGGCAGGTTGCCCTCATTCGGCCTGAATTCCAAAGTCTTGGGTCCTGCGTCAGTTGCTGTCTCCTATTCCATGACGTCAGGGGTATAAGACATGTAGCAGACGCCATTTTCTCCAGTCTTTCTTGCCGCGCAGTGCCCGAAGCAGAAGCATTTTGCAAGTGCCAGTCGGCCAACTACTGAAATATTCGTGTTTGAGTTTCAGATCCGAAGTCTTCACTAAAGCTAAGTACCCCATTGGGGAAACTTTTTTTTTTTTTTTTTCTTGCTCCATACCGTTGTCAGAAAAAGTTAATTGTATTACTTGAGGGAAGCAAATACCTCATAAGGATTTCCATTTGTACTGTATTCCTTGCCTAGGCCCTGATCACAACGTGCCTGGCTGTCAGTTTTGTGCTAGATTTAACTAACGCACTATTAAGCGCTTGTATATCTTTGCCTCAAAGTATTTTGGAATCCGATTTAACTACCCAGAAATGTAGTCTGATAGCAGTCCGACTACCAGAGTACATAAACGCAAAGAAAAGGACAGAGAAAGGCAGTCAAGATCCAGAACCGACGACTAAGCTTCACCTAAGCCAGTCACCAGTTTGCCGGTACTCCAGTGAGGTGCTTTCGCAGCCCCTAATACCCACTACCTTTGAGTCGCAGGCCTCTACTTGACACCCTTGTGGAGTCTGGCATGCCGCAAGATACTCAAGGTATTGGACCGACAGATGGATCTCCCTCAGATGGGTCCGGAGCCGCTGGGCAGGCACCGGCTTCTGAGGGTGTATTCAGACCTCAACATTTGTATATCAGACAGCTGCAAAACCAGACAAAAGCAACTTTCTAAAACTAAAAAACCGATGCATGAGCCACGTGCACAGGCCTCTATGCCTAAAAAACAGATTATCAAAATGGCTGAAGACCTTATTACCTTGATCAGGGGTACCCATCTCCCCACCAGATAAGAGGCCTAAGGCAAGACACTGATTATGAATCTTCAGATCAGGTTTCTATTTCTATTGATTCCTCTTCTGATCAGAAATTATCTATACCTCCCTTTGAGGATTCTGATGCAGAGGAGTATATACCATCTGCATCTCGTCCTGAGGATTATTCATTTGGAGAAACCTTGCATACTTTGAGGGAGCATTTTCACTGGGAGAGTCAAGACTTCTCAGATTCAAAACAGAGTCTCAGGGATTTCCTTCTTCCTCAGCACAGGCCTTTAGCCATTCCCCCTGTTTTAGACATTGTGGATGATGTGTTTTCGGAGTCGAGCTTGACCCCTGACTCCTTACCTCCGGCTCTCAGTAAGCTTGACAGATATTACAGGGTCCCTGACCTGCATACATTTTTATTTAAAAACCCTGCTGCTGCTGCTGATCCTGAAACTATTTCACAGGGTCCTAAGGGAGTTAAGGCCTCAACAGCAAAAAAATCCTACCCCCTCTGATAGAGATTTAATGGCACTGGACAGATGGGGAAAAAAGGTTTATACATCTGCAACCTTGGCAATCAAGGCCTTAAACTGTCAATTTCATATGCTTAAGTACCAACAACATGTTATGGGATTGTTGAAACAGAAAATGACATTAATTTCTGAATGTAAAGTATAGCAGGAATTATTGCATGCAGCTGAACAGGTTGGAAAGCATACTGGTTTTGACTCATTAGAGGCCTCCTGCAGGGCCGCAGTTACTGGATCTGTGATTAGGAGGAATGCCTGGCTAAAGGAACAAAATCTGTCTGATCATGTTAAAGCTAAATTGCTAGACGCACCTTTACAGCATAATTCTCTGTTTGGTATTAAGGCAGAAGAGGTTTTAAAGAAAATGGAAGACAAAGCTAAGTCTATGCAAACTGTTAAAGACTTCTTACAAGTGCAGCCACCAATATTCAGTAGACACTGGCCTACAAAAAATTGGTCCTTTCCTGTGTCAGAGCTCAAAGGGGCAAATCCAGACGCCCTAAGGGTTCCGGATACCAAGCACAAGATTCATACAGGTCATAGCAATGGAGGCGCTTCTACCTCCAAATCTGGAGGAGATAAAGTGCAAACCTACAGAAAATAATCCCAATGACTTCCCTCTGCCTACACCATGCACTTGTCTTTTGGCAGCACCCATAGGGGGAGAATTAGCACTTTTTGCTCAAAATTGGCAGTTAATAACCCAGAACAAGTGGGTATTAAACATAGTATCACAGGGATACAGATTCCATTTCCACACTCTGCCAATGGCAAATGGTTGGCCAGATCTGCCAAAAAATCAATGGGCAGAGGCACAGAAACAGGTTACGTCCCTCATGGATATGGGGGTCATTCAGCCAGTACCAGAACAGGAAAAAGGACAAGGGTTTTACTCAAGACTGTTCTTGGTACCCAGAAAGGACAAGGCCTGGCGACCAATACTGGATTTATCGATTTTGAACACATACCTGGACATTTGCAGCAGTTTCTGTCCATGCTGGGCAAGAATGCTTGGCTGGTGACATTAGACCTAAAAGAGGGATACCTGCATGTCCCAATAAGACAATCGTGCAGAAGATACCCAAGATTCAAGGCTGGCTTAAGGCATTACCAATTCTCTGCACTGCCCTTTGGCTTATCTACTGCGGCCAGGGTCTTCACGAAGAGCCTGGCACCAGTAATTGCATTTTGCAGACAAAGTGGTATACAAATATATCCTTACTTGGACGACTGCCTCATTCAAGCAGAGAACAAGGACATTCTTCTTCGACATCTGGCATTTGTCAAAAGGCTTCTAGCTTACCTAGGGTACGCAATAAACGAAAAATCACAACTGGTACCCTCTCAAAAGCTAACATTCCTGGGTGCAAGCTTGAATACAACTGCCCAGATGACTTACCTCACGCCATGCAAGCAAAGGCAACGGACTAATTACTTCAAACTGATGGCAACAAAAGCCCAGTTATCTGCAAGACAAATTCTGCAGGCTCTGGGCTTCATGGCATCCTGTATTCTACTGATTCCCTGCCTACAACAGTAGTTTCTATGGTGGGCAAAGGCATGTCACCAAAACATGGGGGGACGGTCATTCACTCTACCCCCTGCCAGCCAAACCATAACAGATTATGCCTGGGGGTCCACATGGCAGGAAGATGCATTCAGGGCATATGGACCCCCAAAACAAATGCATCTACATATCGACTAGAAAGAGGTGCTAGTTGTTCAAAATGCCATAACAGCCTTCAAGGACTTACTTCATCCAGGACAACTAATGATAAAGACTGAAATCACGGTCATGTGGTATATAAACAAGCAAGGGGGCACACACTCATACCACTCTTTGCAGATTAGCCATGGCAGTGTGGGACACAGCTTTGACCTACCATATAAATCTTCAAGCTCAATTCCTGCCAGGAAAGCAAAATACTCTGGCAGACGATTTAAGCAGAAACCTTATGGATCCTCACGAGTGGAAACTAAATCCACAAGTCTTCAACATAACAGAGAAATGGGGGAGCCCAGACATAGATCTATTTGCCTCTCCTCAAAATTATCAATTGAAAAGATTCTACACAAGGACTTATCACAGACAAGCATATAAAGTGGACGCCCTATCCTTCAGTTGGAAAAACCTATCAGTTTATGCCTTTCCTCCTCTGCCTCTTCTCCTCAAGGTCCTCCTAAACATCAGACAAGAGAAACCAAAGATGATACTAATTGCCCCGGACTGGCCCCGCCCATACTGGTACCCAATCCTAAGGAACTTGTCTCAATACCCAGCTTGGCCCTTACCTCAAAGACCTCAACTACTGTCCCAGCAAAACGATCAGATCCTGCACAATCAACTACAGACACTGAACCTGGCAGCATGGCTGATCATGTAGTTATACAAACAACACCTCTCAGTAAAGCTGTGATGGATTCATTTTGGAAGCCAGAAGGCCTAGTACTAGAAAATCTTATGCTGACAAATGGAAGAGATTCTGTGCTTGGAATCGAGCACAAGGAACTGATACAGCAGAACCAAATATTCCTCAGATATTACAGTACTTAACTGAGATGCTTGACAAAGGCCTAGCTTTCTCATAAATTAAAATCCATGCCTCTGCCATTTCAGCTCATTACAATACAGAGCCACTAATCTTTTCTCCTCCTTTACTAAAGCAGTATCTTAGAGGAGCCAAATTTAAGGCCTCCTAGAAGATCACCATTATCTGCATGGGACCTCAGTTATGTGTTGGAAAAGCTCACCCTGCCTCCATTTGAACCAGCTGCTAGCTCTGATATAAAGTTCTTATGGAAAACAGCACTGCTACTAGCAATTACTTCAGCAAGAAGAGTTTCAGAGCTACATGCCCTCATGGCTGTAGAGCCTTTTATCACATTTTACCCAGACAGCGTCTCTGAGGACAAATCCTACATTTATGCCTAAGGTGGTTTCCACTGTGGCTCTTAACCAAACAGCTCATCTGCCAACCTTTTATCCAAATCCGCAGAACAAGAGGGAGAGAATTCTGCATTCATTGGACGTACACAGACAGCTAAGATTCTGCTTGAGCAGGGCTAAAGCTCTAAGTAAAACTAAGCAATTACTAGTGTCATATGCTGCATGATTAGAAGGAAAGGCTATTTCAAAGCAGACCATTTCAAAGTGGATAAGCCACTGCATCTGTTTATGCTACTTACACCATGGTAAACCTGTGACCAAGGACATTAGGTCTCATTCCATGTGTGCGCGCGTCTCTAATATATTTGGCTACCTTTTTTGGGGACACCTGACATCGGGGGCAAGAAAAATTAAAGAAAATGGTGTCGGCTACATGTCGTATACCCCTGACGTCATGGAAGAGGAGACAGCAACCGACGCAGGACCCAAGACTTTGGAATTCAGGCTGACTGAGGGCAACCTGCCAGCAGATTACCCAAATGTAATGACTACAACAGTGAATACACATCTACATTTATGGTAAGTGTACATAACTGTACTATATTGCTTTATGCAGTTGATTCCAGGTTGGGGGGGGGGGTCACGCAGGAAAGAAACCCGTGCAGACTATTACAGTAGAAAAGCTGGAGGGAGTCATATTCTTGCTTCCCAGAGGTTTTACTTGGTTAAGATTAGCCAGCTTCAGTGGAGAACGTAGACATTGCTTTATGCAGTTAATCCGGGGGGGGGGGGGGGGGGTCACGCAGGAAAGAAACCCGTGCAAAATTGCTGTGCAGGCACAACTAACAGAGGGGTAGGGAAGGTACAACAGCTACAGGATGAAATGAATGAATTATTACTTGGTGGCCATCTTGTATCTCTCTCTCACATATTCAAATTCTGTGGAGTACTTGCAACCCTGCATAGATGTTCACCACCATTTAAGATGCACTTCATGTACAAAGGCACCCATTTTAATTCTGATTTTATACCAAAAATCCCCCAAAAATAAACAAAATGGTGCCATTCTGTTTCTAATAGTACCCTGTCTAGATGCGTCTGGATTAAACTTGGCTGTATTAAGTACAGTAAGCCATTGTGATAAATAAGCAAGTCTCATCCTAGTAGAGCTGTAGCTTTATCAAAGGTATGTTATGGGGGGGGCAGGGGGAACCGCCCAGTAGTAAGAACCTGTGACTTTCCTTTGAGTTACCAAGAGTTGACCTACCCAGAGTGGACCTACTGTTGCTAGATAGGAAAGTTGTGTACTTACCACAACATGGCATCTGGAAGAGTAGGTAATGTCCCTGCCCGCCTTCCCCTGCTTTGTCAGCGAAGGTTTTGTGGCCTTCACACAGCTAAGCTCTGATCTGTTTATGCAGGGAATTGTATGAAGGGAGAAAGTACTTGGCAACCTGAGATAGTTTGGCTTGTAGAGTGGTCCCAGTGTCTGCAACTTTAGTCGTTTGAGTTGCTGAGAATTGACCTTAAGTCTTCCAGATGTCACATTATGGTATGTAACTTTGTATGTGCAAATAGGACTGTTGTAGCAGTAATAGGTAGGCTCCCTCCATCCTGTTAAATGCTTTTGTTTTATGTGGACCTCTTTTTGCAGTTTACCTGCCCTTGGTATGTAGAACTAAGTCATACTTTTCACATATGTGGTTAGAAAAGGTAGTCTAGTAGTGATGCACAAATGTATTGTTTTACATTGCCTGTCTTGTTCTAATTTCCTGATGTAAAAGCCTGACACCTGAGGTTTTATTGCTGTTGTCTCCTTGCCTTTTTTTACAGGTCAACAGACTAGGCACTTCTGTTTTGTAGCCATACTGGCTATGACTCGAAGTTTGTAAGCTTAAGTGCTAGGAGAACCTAAAGAATCTGGCAAAGGCAGACATCTCGTGTAGAGATGTTCCTCATTCTTACTGCTTCATAAGCATTTTGGGTTATCTACCAAGGTAACCCAGTACTGGCCAGCTTTCAAAAGCTCAGACTCCCTCCCGTTCTTTTCCTCTGACAGCTGATTGACTTATCCTTGGAGGGAAGCCTTCAGTTGTCACAGGAAGTTGGTGTTTAGTCCGCTTCCACCATCCAAATAACATGCTCCTTTTCTGTTCACATGATTCGGTGCTAATTTTTCTGGCTTATTGCTTAGATAAGCCTCATTTAGGGGCCTCCATCCTCTTATTTTTATTAAGTTTAAATAAACATAAAAATAAGGAATAATAAACAGTATTTATTTTAATATTTTATTTTTGTCAGTGTTTCCAGTTATTCCTGTGTGAATTATTGCTTGTAGCTGTGATTATTTGGCTTCTGTGTTTGACAAATGCTTCTTTACTGCTTCTGAGGAAAACCTTCAGTATTGTATCTCAAAAGTACAGTATGTATGTGCTTTTAGAGACACTAGGATCTATCTCATGCAGTCAGAACTGCATATTCTCTCATTACTGTAGTTTCTTGGGTTTATTTTAATTTTTTGACAAATATTGCAAAATTTTGATTTTTCAGCACTTGTACATTATATACTATATGTATAGTTCTGCTCTGTGTTTAATCTAGGATCTCTGTTTTACAGCGTGAAGTTATTTGAATTTACTGTGGAGATTTTACTCTGAGAAGAAAGTCTAGTTTAAATTGGTATTACTAATTTTATTTCAGTGTGACATGGTTAAAGGCTGTGGAGCTAATTTTTAACAGTGGTTTGGCACTTTCCTTTAATATTTGGACTTGGTGTACTGAAAATTCTTTTAATTTCTGTCAGTTGTAAAAAAAAAAAAAAATTCTAAACAGTTGTAAAAATCTGAACATGCTTCAAAGTGTGGGGACATACTTGTTACTAGAATTTTAAAGTGATTGTTGTGACATTATCCAATGATGTCTTTTTAATTCTGGCTGGTGTTCTGCCCCTTGACTCTGAATCTGAACTCTACCCTCACATCAGATTTGCTTGAACCTAAAAAGAAAATGTCTTCTCCTTCAATTGGTGATACTGCCAAGTCTACTACTTGGCCCACGGACCACTTAAATTTGCCCAGTCTCCTTCCTGTGAAGCTTTGCCAGCCTCTGTGGAATGAGGTTCAGACACATCCTTGTGGGCTTTTCCAGTACCTGGTGCAGGTATGGGAGAACTGAACCCTTTAGGTGTAAGAGTAGTTGAGGGTAAGAGACACCTTTCCAGACCCAGATCTGTGTCCACATATGTTGCTTAGTAGTGCAGTTCACAGGGGGAAAGAAGCAGAAGATTTGCTGTGCAGTTGATAATCAGATTCTACAAGGCTGAGGTGGTTTCCTTGTCTGAGTATTCTGCAGACAGCTAATTCTGCTGATTGTGTTCCCATACGTGGTTCATGTGCTAGTTTAGAGACTTTCCTGTTTCGGTGAATGATGAGGACAATGATTCTAGCTGGCCCAGTCATTCACACTGATCCATCAGGAAGGGAACCTGAACTGGAGTATAAAAATATCTTGGTTCTTAAGCAGTTGGGGTTCAAACTGGTTATTTTACATTTTAGAAGATTTGGGGTCTACACTCTTGTGGGAAGAGATCTCCCCTTCTGAGCTGGGAATTGCTGGTGAAGGCTTATTGTACCTGTTGTTCTAAGTGTCTTTGTTCTGGTTTAAGCACTTAGGCTTCAAATGGGTATTTTACATTAGGAAAATGTGCAGTATTTTTTACTTAACAGTTGCACCATGCCTACTGCACAGGTTAAAGACCCTACACACACAACTACTTATGCTAAGGCACTTACAGGTAGCCTTCCTAAACCAATAAGATGACCTGCACAGCACAGTGAAAAAGTCCTCGGTCATCTCGTAAACACTGTTAAAACACCATCCACAGTTACACACAGTAAAATCGTATCCAGTGCCTCTACTGCTAAGCCTTTAAGGCAAACAAGGGTTACAGCCAAATTTCGTGGTCATTGGTGTGCCTCATTACAGAATCACCAATATCCCCCTCACCAGACTGAGTAAGGAGAGAGTCACTGTTACTTGCCTTTCTGGGGCTAGGATCTGTCAAGTCACGCAGGCACTCTGGTCATTGAGCTACAGGTACCAGTATGACTGTCGTAGTCCATGTGTTGAGTTATCTGAAACATACCTCCCTTAACTGTATGAAGTGAGACATGATAGAACACTCTGTCTCTCGGGCAGGTATGAGCCTAGCACTGAACAGCATGCTACCTTCTCCAAGAATGTTGCCAAATTACCAACAGAAAATGATTGCATTAACAATTGGCTTAGCTTCTGGTGTCAGTCCAAGGGGTACAATATTTGACAGCATGGGAGGACATGGTTGACGGGCCACACTTTTTTGCCAGGGATTTATATTGGCAAAGACCATTTCTACCCCAATGTGCCTATTTTGGCAATGCCAAACTGATAAACCTCCCGGCTTGATCAAAACTATGAAGGAATATCTGAAGCTGGTATTGTTCAATGCTAGAAGTCTTTAACAAGAAACTTCACTCCCTGCAAGCATTCCTCTTCCTGGAGTTTTTAAATATCTGTGTAGGAATGGATGGTATAAAGTCGTGGAGAGTACCCCAGCAACGCAAGGGTATAATATCTTTAACACCTTTAGACCAGCTACTGCACAGGAGGGAACTAAAGGTGGAGGAGTCTCTGTTAAAACCAACCTCACATCCAGACTACTGTATGACCCACTAAAACTAATATGTGTGCAACTTACAATGAACAGGGTCTTGAACCATGTCTTTGCAACCTATAGGTTCCCCTCTGTCCCAGGACACCCATACTACCTATCTCTGTGTACTAGAGTCTTTCATCATGCAACCCAGTATGATATTCTTGTCCATTCTCCTACCAGGGTACAAACATCCTTTACCTTATACTCCGACTGGGAGGGGGGGTGCATTGATGTTCCTCACGCAGTGTAATGTCGCCCCTTTGAGCTGACCATAAGGCGGTATTGCTTGTACTAAAAATTATCTGGGGATCCAGCAAAACCAAAAACTTTTAAGAACTATTCCAAGGCTAACCTCTCTCTGCGTAGTGACACCTTGGCTAAATTCCAAGCACCCCCAAACCCAGTAAACACCATAGCATATGCTTACCTATTTATAAAATCTCTGTACAGCCATATTGATAGATGTATAGAGCGAGCTGTGCCACTTGTAATAAGAATAAGACAAACTGGAAAGACAGGCCACCAGGGTTGAGTCAGTGTTGATCAGTTGTGCAACAAAAGAAAAATGTCTTGGCCAAGCGGAGGAGGAACAAAGCCATACACACTAAAAGCCTCTGACCAATCTAAATGGGCAGCCGAGAGGGTTAATTAATAAATTTACAGGCTAAATTTGAAGAAAAAATAGCTTTTCAGGCAAAGGGCAACCACAAAGCTTTCTACAGCTGTGCCCATAAACTCGGGGGAATATGCAGCAACATGCAGAAATTACTATAAATGGCATCCCCCCCATTGAACCAGAGGCCATTGCCAACCTTTTGGCTCAACCCCCCCCCCCCCACAGTAGCACAGTGGAAATACCGCACACCACAATCCCCCTCAACCATTGCTAGGGACGTGTCATAAATGCACTTTACAAGGCCAAAAACACTGCGTCAGTGGGCACTGATAACCTTCCAGGATGTTTAATAAATACAAAACCAAATTTTTATGAATAAATGACTTGCTACACTGCATAGGTTTAAGCTTCATATTTTGTCAATTTTATTATGACTAGGTTGACGCCTCAGACTTTCAGTGTATTCCAGATGTTCATCGTGCATACAGCTGCAGTCATAATAGATGGGTTCTCCTGCCGTCAGGCGGGTCCTCGGTCGGCTGAATTCCAAAGTCTAGGTCCGGTGTCAGTTGTCGTCGCTTCTTCCCTGACGTCAGTGCGACAGGGGTATAAAAGAACCAGCCGACGCCATTTTCTTCAGTCTTTCTAGCCGCGTGGTGCCCGAAGCAGAAGCAGTTCGCAAGTGCTGGTCGGCCAGCTCCTGAGATTTCGAAAATTTGGAAACCGAAGTCTTCTAAAAAGCTAAGTACCCCGTTGGGGAAACTTTTCTTGCGTCAGACCGATGTCAGACAAAGTTAATAATTGTATTTCTTGTGGGAAGCAAATACCGCATAAGGATTTCCATTCCCTCTGTATAGCTTGTTTAGGCCCAGACCACGACGTCTCGGTCTGTCGCTTTTGTGCTACATTCAACAAACGCACTATTAAGCGTCGGGCGGAGTTCGCCCAGCATTATTTTGGGAAAGCATTTAACTATACTATGTCGTCGGATACTCCGACTCCGGTTTTGTCTAAAAAACGCAAAGACAAGGACCAACACTAGGTCCGCGGCCTCTACCGACACCACGCCAACGCCTACTACACGTGGTCCAGTTCTCAGCGAGGTGCCTACGCAGCCCCTGACTACCGACTACCTGTCTTTGATGGTGTCTCCTGTGCCCGAGGTCGCAGGCTCCTCTGCCCACACCCCGACTACAGATACCGAAGCCACTCTTGGCGTTGAAACTTAGAATGTGGACAGGTCCACCTCCACTCAAGGTGTCTTCAGACCTTCCTCTTCTTTCTCCATCAAGGCTTTCACAAAGTCTAAAGCAACCATGCACTCTGAGACCAGCTACACAGGGCCCATCTCCAGGCCCCATGCCTAAGAAACAGATGCTTAAAATGGCTGAGGATTTAATTACTCTCATCAGAGGTTCTCCGCCCCCTCCGGACAAAAGGCCTAGAGTGGAGGAAGATTCCCCCTCCTCTGATCAGGGCTCCATTATTTCAGAGCACTCTGATGAAAAGGAACTTTTTTACTCCCCTTTTGAAGACTCTGATGCGGAGGAGTCCATCCCTGAGGATTACTCATTTGGGGAAACTTTGCATACCTTAAGGGAACACTTCCACTGGGAAGGCCAAGATTATTCAGATTCCAAGAAAAGGCTCAGGGAACTTCTCTTGCTTCCTCAGCACAGGCCTCTGGCTATACCTCCTGTCTTGGACATCCTAGATGTTTACTCAGAGGCCTGCCTTAACCCGGACTCTCTACCTCCAGCTCCAGTTAAGCCTGACAGATACTACAGGGTCCCTGACTCGCACCAATTTCTATACAAGAGCCATGCTGCTGACCCAGAAACCATCTCACAGGGCCCCAAGGGAGTTAAGGCCTCCATTGCTAAAAAATCCATTGCCTTCCGAGAGAGATTCCAGATCCTTAGGTGGGGAAAAAAGGTATATACCTCGGCTACCTTATCCATGAAGACCTTAAACTGTCAGTTTCATATGCTAAAATACCAGCAGTTTTTGTTATCACAGTTGAAAAGTAAAATGTCAACCTGAACAACCAGACTTGAAGGAGTTGCAGGATTTGATGCATAGTGCAGAACAAGTGGGTAAGCATACCTTACAATGTGGTTTTGATGCTCTAGAGGCCTCATGTAGAGCTGCTGTTACAGGATCAGTCATACGTAGGCATGCCTGGCTCAAGGAACAAGCCTTGCCTGATCATGTCAAAGCTAAATTACTAGATGCCCCTCTTCAAAAGGATGTACTATTTGGTGCTAATGCTGAGGAGGTATTAAGAAAAATGGAGGAAAAGGCTAAATCAATGCAAACTGTGAAAGAATTTCTACAGGTTCAACCCCCACGTTTTAGTAGAAATTGGCCTTCCAAAAACTGGTCCTTTCCTGCCACAGACAGACCCCAAAGAGGCAGATACAGGCACCCGAGGGGCAGAGGACAATCCCAAGGATCGTATAGAGGCAGACAATGGCGAGCTCCTACACAAAGAGCTGGTGAGGACAACTCGCAATCTTTCAGAAAGCAAAGGGGAAAGTCATTGGGTTTGCATGCCAACCAGGTCTCAAATGGCAGCCCCTTAGGAGGAAAGCTGGCATTATTTTCAAAAAATTGGCATATTGTCACAAAGGACAAATGGATCCTGGACATTATAAACAGAGGCTACAAATTCCATTTTCACACCCTTTCAAAAATGAGAGGCATGCCAAACCTGCCACACAAAGGGCAGAGGCACAAAGGCAAATTACAGATCTCATAAACATGAAAGCTATTCAAGAGGTACCTACGCACGAACAAGGTCAAGGTTTTTATTCCAGGCTATTTCTGGTGCCAAGGAAGGGAAAAGATTGGAGACCTATTTTGGATCTATCCACCCTAAACACATATTTACTCGTACCAAAATTCAAGATGCTCACTCTACAGCAACTTCTTCCCATGCTGGGCAAGGAGTCTTGGCTGGTAACATTGGACCTCAAGGAGGCATACCTGCATGTCCCAATCGGACAAAATTGCAGAAGGTACCTCAGATTTCTTGCAGGTTCAACCCATTATCAATTCTCTGCATTGTCCTTTGGCTTATCTACTGTGCCCAGAGTATTCACAAAATGCCTGGCATCAGTAATTGCCTACTGCAGACTTCAAGGGATACAAATATATCCCTATTTGGACGACTGCCTGATCCAAGCGGACAGCAAGCACATTCTTCTGAAACATCTGGCTTATGTAATAATGTTATTGAACTCTCTGGGATACACAGTCAACAAAAAGAAATCAAAGCTAATACCCTCTCGGAAGATAATTTTCCTGGGTGCCAATTTGGACACAAACACCCAGATGGCTTACCTCACGCCAGAGAAACAGGGGCAACTAATTCAATACTTAAGAACACTAGCAAATTGCACCAGGCTGACTGCAAGGAAAATCCTGCAGGCTCTGGGATTCATGGCATCTTGCATCTTACTAATCCCATGTGCAAAGCTGCATATGAGGAAACTACAATGGTACCGGAAAAACATATGGTCTCAACACAGCCACAGTTTGGAAACAATAATACCACTAATTCCAGGTATGCAAAAGGAATTTCTGTGGTGGGCTCAAGCATGTCAAGCAAACACAGGTCTTCCATTCAGCAAGCCTCAAGCAAATCAAGTCATCACAACAGACGCCTCGGACTATGCCTGGGGGGTGCACATGGCAGATCGGTGCATTCAGGGCAAATGGTCCCAAAAAGAAAAGCACCTTCACATCAATAAAAAAGAAATGCTAGCAGTAATAAATGCTATTATAGCTTTCAAGGACCTTCTACAACCAGGTCAACTATTGATAAGAGCGGACAACACCACAGTTATGTGGTACATAAGCAGGGAGGAACGCATTCTTACCCCCTATGCAGACTGGCCATGTCACTTTGGAACATGGCCATGGACTTACAAATGGAACTACAAGCACAGTACTTGCCAGGCAAGGAAAACACGCTGGCAGACAACCTAAGCAGGAATATGACAGATCCACACGAATGGAAGTTGCATCCAAAAGTTTTTACAGAAATAATCCAAAAATGGGGAAGGCCAGACATAGATCTCTTTGCCTCCCACAAAA
>NC_056733.1:888106153-888118653 GCF_019279795.1 Protopterus annectens | reverse complement strand
AACCTCCCCAAACCAAGGATAGTCCAAATTGGAATGGCTATTTAAGGGACCTTGTCTCCCAATTCCCACCCTGGCAGCCCCGTTTTCTTTCCATAAAGTCTGAATCCTATATTTTTGTGTCTCTGGAACAGTTTCAGACAAATGAGTTTATGAAGATCATTCATCAAGTTTACAGGTGTCAGTAGAAAGAAATTCCTCATCCAGCAGTCCAGACTGTTTTTATTTCTGTCTGTCCTTCATTCCATTCTTGAATGGAAACTAGATTGGGGGGGGGGGTGTCTTCCAAGATTTGACCCATCTGTGGGGAGTTCCTTAAGTTAGACGTCTTTGCCTCTTCTGTGATCAACTGGCAAGATTCTGCTACAGGATGTCTTGCAAGAACGTCTGGAAGACAGATGCCATTTCTTTTCCTTGGATAGGAATGTTCCTGTATATTTTCCACTGTTAGATTTCAGAGGAATCCCCCAAGGTCACTATGGTGACTCTATTCTGGGCCAGGCAACTGTTTCTCTCCTTTCATTTTGAAATGGCCAGGAGCAATTACCTCAAGCTTCTTCACAGACTGGATCTACTCACAAGAACAGGGTTGTTGCACCCTGACATCAGTTAACTTTAATTGACTGCCCGGATGATGGTCTTAATTCCTTGTAGGCACTGGTTTGCTGAGAAAGTGTAGCAGGTACTAACGGAGGCAGGAAAGCTTGCTACTAGAAAGTCGTACATTAGCGAATGAAAAGTTTTTCTAGTTTGTACCAACAACATAAACGGCACCCATTAAGTTCTCTGCTTTCACTGTTTGACTTACTAACCTGTGACCTTACTACTGTCAAGGTTCATTTATTGGCCGTTTCAGCATGTTTGGTCATGGATCCCCTTCTTTCACTGCACTGTCATGTCAGATATGTTTGAAAGGAATTTGTGTTAAAGAAGCTAACACTTGCTTTATTTGAACCAGCTGACCTTGGTGACTTGAGGTTCTTAACATGAAAAACAGCTTGCTGATACTGTTTTTGCAGGAATCTGAGCAAAGTTGCAAGCTCTTGAGTCGGCCCTATTTGATTTTCCACAGGGACATGGTCTCTTTGAGAACTAATCCTTCTTTTATGCCCAAAAGTAGTGTCTGAATTTAGTTTAAGCCAAACTGGCCATCTCACTGTTTTTTCTTTCCTGAATCCAAAATGTGGGAGAAAGGATCCTCCATATCTTGGTGTCCACAGGCAATTCTGGTATTATCTTGACAGAACTAAATCTTTTAGATCTTCATGTCATGTGTTCAGTTTTCTTACCTTCACAAGGAATGGACAAGTTGTGTCAGAAATTTTCTAAATGGTTGCCTAGGGCTATTACCTTATTCCAGGCAGGGTCAATGTCTACTCTGCCAGGGCCTTGGCTTCATCCATAGGTTTTTGGAAAGGGTTGGATTCTAGAAGTGTTCTGGAAGCTGCAACTTGGTCTTTTTGTGCATACTTTTACAAAGCACTATAAGCTTGATTCCTTTTCTGTCTAGATCGGGCTTTGCAAGGACAAAGGACTCTCCTTCCACCTCCCAAATGTAGTAAGCTAGGGTAATCTACCCATATAGCTAAGGCCACTGTAGTAGTGATAAATGTGAAATAGAACAGTTCTGTAAGTGAACTTAACATAATAGTAGATACTTGAATAATCACTGCTGTAGTAGCCTTTCTGTCCCTACAACACCCCCCTTTGTTTTTTTTGGTGTTGTGTCTATGCCAGGGTGTGACCATTTCTATTTTGTTTTTCCTAGTATTGTCCTTTCAGGCTCAGCCTCCTTCTGTTTGTCTGGCATGAAAGTTTTGATGGGCTTCGTGCCTAAACCTGTCTTTACTGCTCAGCTCAAGCTGACATTACTGGGCATGTGGAAGGTACCATGACGCTTTCAAAACTGGCCGGCTGTTGTCTAATGTAGGATGTAACCCATATAGCCAAGACTTCTGCCGAAGTGATCATTCAAACCTCTACTGTTATGGTGCATTTACTTTCCTAATCTAAAAAGGTATCGATCCCCCTACAGAGGAATGACCTGTGCAGAGTCTGTGAATCCCTACTTCCCCTTCCCCTTTCTTCTCTTCCCGTTTCCCCCAGGCTATTGCTCAACCCTGCAGCCTGGCCCAAGTAGTCTGAGAAATGGGCTTTGAGAAGCTGGAGAGGATACCCTTGGCAGTAGATAGAAAAGCCTCCCCCATTCAGAGGAGTTCCCCAACCACTCACCAGACCAGACAGCTGTTTTACTCCAGTGCTCAATGACATGGTACAGGCAGAGCTCCTAGAACCAGTGCCTGCAATAAACAAAGGCCAGGGATTTTACTGTAGAAAAAAAAGGAGCACTCCTTTTGAGATTTGTCCTGCCTAAACACCTTTTTTAAAAATTATGCAATTCAAAATGTTCAGCTTGCTGTCAGTCCTAGCATTGGTTGCACACTACTTATTCATGGTGATTCTGGATCTCAGGGATACTTTGTATTTATATTGCTCCAAATTTCAAGAAAATGTTGAGATTTGCTGTCTGGCGTACATTATCAGTTTTATGCATTACCCTTTAGGCTATCTACTGCACCTCAGTGGTTGCCTATTACAGAACCCTAGGCATTCACATTTTTCCGTATTTAGACAGCTTGATGATTTGTGCATATTCTGTATTCAGGTGCTTGGTGTCCTTGGGCAAGGTTGCCTCACTCCTTCCAAATTGGATCTTCAAAAGTCTCTTCATACTCCTTAATGAATTGTTTTCCTGGATTGCTTGATAAGTAAAAAGGATGGCCTTCTTGCCAGAAGACAAAAGTTCTGACTTATCAGATTTTTTTCTTTGCATTCTGTCTTCTAGATGTGGCCTCAGCAGGAGAGTTCCTTAGAATGCTATGCCTCCTTGCTTGGCCGCTTCGCTACTTTGCTGTTTTCGGCACTGTAGTGCAGTCTCGGCGTTGGTATATTTAAGTGGGGGGGGGGGTTGTTGGAACAGCGATCCCCCTCTTGGAAAAAAAATCGCTGTTCTGACACTTCGACATTGTAAGCTTTTGCTTATATAGGGTCAATCATTAATCAATAAGCGTTTGGTGATCTAATGCAGACCCAGTTGCTTAGTATGTGTTCTGCCAATTGAGGTGGCATGCACTCATAACCCTCAGAATGCAAAAATCTGCACAGCTGAGAGGTATGCATATATCTCTGCACATTGTTCATTGCCAAGTCGGGTGGAGGGAGCAGGATTTAGTGCAAGTAATGCCCAAACCTGTTCTGTGTACCTTGTTCACCCCACCTCCCCTTCTGTGGAGTTTTACATTTCTGTGGTAACCACATCACTTGTGTTCCTTTCTTAGTAGGAGCTGGACAGTTACTATCTTGTAGCAGAGAATCTGATTTAGTTTTTCTTTTTAAATCAACTGTCATTATGGCTTGTAGTCACATTTTGTGTGTGTGTTCCTGTTTACTAATACTATAGTGTATGGACATGTAATTCCATGTTTTCTCATTCTTTGAAAGGTTCAGGACAAAAGTCTGCAGAAATGCCTGGAATTGGTTGCATTTTAATCTTCTCTGATTAATGGGCAGGTGCTAGGAAAAATGTATTATTAGAGTAACTTCTGCATTGTACTTACTGGGTCCCCAATACTTTCAGAGGCATTTAATTGTGCATCTTTTCTATTTGATTGCTAGGCAGATGCTAGGAAAAACGTGTTGAGAGAAATGTCTGCATTTTACTGTATAATGGTCTGCTACAATGCTTGTGCAGAGGAAAGTGTGTCCGTGGTAGCTCCTTGGGTAGTTACTGTGCATTTCACACAGTACTCCACTTGCACTTCATTTATAGTATGTGTATAGTATATGTAACACTTTTCTTTCTTTCTTTCTTTTTTTTTTTTTAAACTCTATAATTTTTGCTGCTGAATAAAAACGTTACTATTTTATATACATACTATATGTGCATAATTGTATTGCACATACAGTAAGCTACAGTAGAAACTGTTGCAGGTGCAGACTTGCAGCACACCATGTATGTAATGATCACAAAGCAATGTATGCATGATATCGCTAGCAAATCCGCATGGCATGACACATTTGCATATTACATCACTGGCTTTCTGCTTGTCAGTCATGTTGATCATGCCCATTCTTGTGCAAATCGGCCATGGGTTAAGACGTTTCAGCAAAGCTGATCCTGACTATGGGGAACACCTGAAGTAGAACTGCTTACCTTCTTTCATAACAGACAACTGAAAACATTATGTTCTAGACATCCTTGAAGCCATGCTTTGAAGACCAAATCTGCATCATTCCCATGGTTGGGAATGTTCTTGTATGCGTTTTCACCCTTTGCAATGATTCCCAAGGTCCTTATGAAGATTATAGGTAGGTACTGGGCTATCTGCCCGAAGGCATATATTAGCCCAGCGACGTTGTGCGGTATTCACCGCCCCTTTGGTTAGTTCCCTAGGCCCTTGATCTAGCAGCTAGTACCCTTGGCCCCCATCTAGTAGAGCTGTTGGTATGATCCCTGGTGTGAACTTTCTATTACCCATCCACTCGTCAAGGTTCCTCTTGAAGAGTGATAGTGAGGGGCTCTGTCTTGTGTAGATCGGGACCTTGTTCCATAGCAAGGGAAGTCTTTGCGAAGGGAATCTATTCCTCCAGCATGTTCTATTCATTGTTGTGCTGAGGTTTATATCCCTACAGCTTGTAGCTAAAGTGGATTTGGTTTTGCTAAGATAGAGCATGTTCAACAGTTCTGGGATGAACATGGCTCTCTCTGTTAGAGATCGCCTCTGAGAAGGCAGTATGCAACGAAGAAAAGCCTTAGTTTTTTCCATCGTGCTGCATAGGGCAACTGTTTTGAGGCCAGTAATCCTCTTAGTGAGGTACCTCTGTGGTCTCTCCAGCTGCTGGAGATGGCTAGCCAGGTACATTCCAATTGGTGCATTGTACTCAGTAATGGGTCTGATGGGGGAAGAGTAGAGGGGTACCACTACATCCTTAGATCTTTATGCAAATCCTTTTGTGATCAGATGGGTCACATAGAAGGAATTTCTAACCACCTTGGCAACATGGTTATCAAAGCAAAGCTGACTGTCTACTTGGGTCCCTAGATCCCTTATTACTACTTAAGATTTCAGGGGGTTACCTCCTATGTGGTAGTTCGCGGGTAGTCTTTTTTTTTTTTTTTCCAAAGGGGATTACTACGCATTTTTTTAGCATTTAGCTTGAGACCATGGCTTTGACACCATGCATCAGTCTTAAGGCCCTTCTGGAGGATATCCATGTCGGCTGGAGACTATTATAGCACACAGCTTGCAGTCGTCCACAAACTTGGTCAGCCACAGCTCTTCAGTGCTTGCCTGTACTTCTGAAAAGTATATGCCAAACAGGAGGGGCCCCAGGACAGATCCCTGAGGTACACCACTCGTTACTGGTCTGGATTTAGACATAGATCCCACTACTCTTACTTTGTGGGATATTTCAGAGAGCCAGTTTGCGATCCATCTTGTGACGTAATGCCCAGGTTGCTGAGTTTATCAATAATACCCGAATGGGGAATGGTGTCAAATGCTTTAGCAATGTCAAGGTAAGCAGTGTGTACCTCCTTTCCCTTATCTATAGCCTGAGTAACTGTCTCAAAGTCCACCAGGTTCAGGAGGCATGATCTGCCCATGACGAAGCCAAACTGTGTGGGGTCAAGTGTTTGGAGGTTCCCAATCTCTCCATTTATGAGTTCCATAATGATTCACTCCATTGCTTTACAGAGCAGACTGGTCAGGCTTATTGGTCGGTAGTTCCCAGGGTCAGTTGTGGGCCCACCCTTGTGCAGTGGAACCACCGTTGCTGTGCGCCATTCTATGGGCACATATCCTGTCGAGAGGCTGAGACTGAACAGGGTATTCAGATGCTGGGTTAATTCATTTTGGAGTTCAAATATGACACAGCCTGGGACACCGTCTGGTCCCATGGAGGCAGTATTTTTAGCTTTAGATAGAGCCATATTAACCAACGTATCAGTAATAATTGGAGTTGCACAATCCCCTGGAATAGTAATAGGCCCTGTAAGTGGTGGTGGGGGGGTTTGCACTGAACCTGTCAGCCAAGATGTTTGCAATGTCAGTGGGGTCAGTGTATTCTGTTCCATTTTGTACTAGCTCAGAACAGACCTGAGAGTTGCCATTTAGGTTTGACGTAACTATAGAAGGCCTTATGGTTATCCTTGGCAACTTTCTTTTTGAAATTGGCTTTAGTTGACTTGATGAGGGCCCTCAATTTCTTACTAAGGCTGATCAGGGAAGATTTTTCTACATGAGATATTTGGCCTTTTTTTGTATGTCTCCTCCTTTTATTGTATAGTTTGCTTATGGCCGGGGTCCACCAGACTGGTTTCTTCTTGCTTGAGGAAGGAGTCTTGGTTTTATTTGGGATAGCACGGTCCATGCAATCCTGAAGATGTATATAAAGTGCCTTGGTGTAGGATTCTGCATCCTGGATATCATTATCCTTCTGCAAGGGAATAGTGAAGCTTTCCACTTCGGATGCATGTAGTTTGAAGTTTGCTTTGGAAAGGTTTTTTACGATGGTTTCTTTGACTGGGGGAGGTGGAGCGGTGAGGATGTCTAGGGTTATCAGTTTGTGGTCTGATCTGACCAGAGAGGGAGTGATAACGGGTGTGGTACAATGGGAGCCCATATTTGTGATGACTAAGTCCAAAATGTTGTCCCCTCTAGTGGGAGAACATACCAATTGTTCAAGGGCATTTGAATTTATAAATTCTATGAACTGCTGGGCATAGGAGTTAGAACTTTGGTAGTTCGCCCAGTCTATACCAGGGTAGTTGAAATCACCCAAAATTATGGTGTTGAGTAGGACCTTTATATTTTCCAATGCCTCAAGGAATGCTGAGTGAACATCTTGGGACATGGTGGATGATCTATAACAGGCTACGACTTGAAATGTGGTTTTGCTTGCTGATAGTTGCGCATGGATGATCTCTGGGCATCATGCTGCGCCACTAACCTGGAGATGTGGGTATCCTTGATGAATATGGATACACCTCCGCTCTTTGTACTGCGATCCGTTAACTGAGGCTGGAAGGTATGATATGAATTGTAACCTGGTAGTGCTGGGGTGCTCTCTGGAGGCTTGAACCAGGTTTCCTTCACTGCACAAACATCGATTTTTCTCCATACTGAGGAGTGCCTCGAGTGCGTGCATTTTGAGGTTGAGACTTCTGGCATTGAGTAGCATTACCCTTAGTTTTACCTGTGCTGGTTACAGTGGTTGGTTTGTCCTTTGAGCCTTGCCTAAAAAGGCACTATGGGGACGGCAAGAGCCTTGGCCAGTATTCGAAAGCCTTGGGCTGACAGGTGCAAACCATCTCTGGCGAAACAGCGAGGCTTGTCTATCATTTCATCCCAGGCAGACAGACACTGGATCCCCTTAGAATGACACCAGAAGCTTAGCCAATTGTTGAAATTGATCATTTTGTCTTTGTACTGTGGTGTCATTCTAGGTGAAGGTAGTATGCTACTCAAGGTCAGGGTCATACCAGCTTGGGCTACATGATCAGAAAGCTCCTCAATGTCTCTCCATGTAGTCCAGGGAGGTACGTCTTGGATCATTCACACCAGCATGTACAATGACAGCGTCATACTTTTAATTGTTCTGGAGTGACCCAAGTGCCTGTGTTATGTAGCGGATCCTAGCACCCAACAGGCACCTGACAGTAACCTCCTCCTTGTTCAGCCTGGTGAGTGGAACATCTGTGTGCCTTACTATAAAGTCCCCTATTACTAGCGTGTTTGGTACGGTGTTTTGCCTTAGGGGGCTGTCGTGAGGCACACTGCTGAGGTGAATTATGTGTTTTCTGGCTTGTGTTTGGAGGTGCAGGTTGCTTGCTTGTCTGCTTTGGGAGAGCACGGTTTCTTTTTAAGATTGGTACCTAGTGCCTCTGAATATGTTTTTGTGTATGTTTTGCCAGTGTTTGTTTTGTAGATCCATGTGTGACTGGTGGTGTGATGCTAGTGTGTCTCTTCTCCTCTTCACCGTCTGTTACAGTCCTGGGTTGAGCGCGCTTAGCCTCCAGTCTGGCTATGCATTTGCATTTCTCACGTTTGTGTCTAGAGGTAAGAGGAGAGGGTTGTCATACATGAAGCAGTTGTGACATTGCCTCAGGATGCCCAATTCCACCAGATGAACTGGAGAGTACACCTGAAGCTGACCTCTGGACATGCTTGGAAAAGTAAATTTCACTTGTCTTGCGGGCACTCGAGGGTCTTTTGCTGTATTATAATAGTGCTGTCTAGGAGATTTGGAAAATAGTGCTGTCTAGGAGATTTGGACAAATGCTGATTTGAGTTATACAAGTGCTGCAATAAGAGCAGTTGATCTGAAGCACTTGAGTTGAGGCTTGCCTAGTTCTAAGGGAAAATTTGCAGTGCAGACTTTGTGGAGCCAGGAATAGTATGCCCCAGCTAACTGATGCTGCTCTGTGCGCATGACCGTGCAAAAAGAGAGTTGCAGGGTTTTAAGAGAGTGAGATCAAGGAGTTTGGAATTCACCCAAAATGGCCAATAAAACTACCGTTTCTAGGCAGTAACCACTCCTACATGGACAGTCAGGCTGCTCAGTGTTGACCACTGCCACTGGTGAACACGGACTTCCCTTTAGCCCAAGTAAGCACTGGCCTCCAAGAAACTTACAAACAGTTCAGAACAGCAACTCTAACTCCACTTTCTTTTAAATTATCGAAAGTGGGAGAACGGCAAGATTTTTTTTTTTTTTTTTTTAATATAAAGGATAGCAGACACACAAGTAGCAAACTAGTCTGAACAGTGCAATAAATGACCCCAACACGTGTGTGCTAGGTCAGAGGCAGGTAAAATGCAATTTTAAGAAAAAATTTTAAATTAAGTGCAACACAAAAATTGCAATAAACAGGCTCTAGGTGTGTTCTGAATACTGTTTCTAACACAGATATCAACTTTTGCAAGCAAGAAAATGCTGAAAAGTAGGCGGCAATGCAGTTTTTCTAAAATAAATCAGAAGAAAATACTTAATCTCAAAAGTGGCTCCTTTCTTCTCTCAGCATTTTCTCCTCTTGGTAGGTGCTTCAGCAACAATTATCAAGCCTGGAAAGACTATTCTGAAAGAATTGAGGCTAACTTGGTTCTCTGATTTTAATGGACTTTGCCACGGGCAGTTACCATAAGCTTCCTCAAAGACCAGATCTTCTCACACAGCATCAGGAGCTTAGGGTACACCTCAACTTTTTGCAATTGTAGTCAACAGCCTGGATAGTTTTATATTGATATATATTAGGCTCTGGTTCCATGAGAATGTGCAGCCAAAAACCTGCAACTAGAAACGCTTCCATTTACAAGTGGAAGAGGTTTTTAGGTGATGCTTGGTCAATAATAGTGGTCTGGAAAGGGTTTAGATAGACCCATCTGGTTTTGAAATATTTGTATGAGCTGCTTAGAGATGGTTTGTCATGTGCATCTAGCAAAGTGCTTCTTGTGGCCACCCCAGCTGGTATTGCTATGGAACTCCCTCCCTCCTCTTTTTGTGGTCCTGAACAGGCTTTGTTTGGATCAATCTCAAAGGGCTCCTGGATCCTTATCTTTTCATCTCCCAGGTAGGATAAGCTTTGGGAATCTGTCCAAAATGTCACTGAGGCATTGGGGATGATGAGCACAGTACTACTGCGTAATTCCTACTTATCTGTAAAAGTAGATGTTGAAGTTTCTCACCGTCTGTGGCCGCACCCACCTGCCATCCCTCAGGTTGCGCACAGTTGAGGTGAGTTTTATCTGCTTCGATTTGGTGGTTGTTGGATTTGGTTTTTATATGGTACTGTGGCTGCACAATTAGTCTTGGTAGATGACTGTGGCTTCAAGTACTTTCTTCACTTCCTGTGATACCCTGTGAGGGAAGCCTTCAGCTATTGTAAGCCAGTCAGCTACAGGAAGAGAGAGAGAGAGGGAAGGGAGTCTGAGCTTTTGAAAGCTTTCCAAAAGTGGGCTACCTTGGCAGATAACCCACTGATGTGTTGAGGAATTCAAAACATCTACCGTTACAGGTACGAAAGACTTGTGCAACTGTACTTTTCTGCAGCACTGATTCTGTTTGTGCATTTATTTTTTTACTGCAAGTTATTGAGTTATAGCAGAGCTATAATTTCTACTTTCATGTGCATTGTAGGTATCTTGCCAGTCAAGTTAAACAAGATTTTATTCTTTGCAGGTATCCAGCACCAGGTACCTGTTGTCCCCTCCCATCTGCAGAGGAAGATGTAGAGTATGTTCGGACTATGTACGATTTTCCTGGGAATGATGCTGAAGATCTTCCTTTCAAAAAAGGGGAAATCTTGGTGATTTTAGAGAAGCCTGAAGACCAGTGGTGGAGTGCTCGCAACAAAGAAGGGCGTACTGGCATGATACCCGTTCCATATGTGGAAAAGTTGATCAAGTCTGCTCTGCAAGGGAAGTATGGGAACAGGAATTCTAACAGCTATGGCATCCCTGAACCTGCTCATGCATATGCGCAGCCACAGACAACAAGTCCGCAGTTGGCAACTCCAGTTACACCTGGTGCAGTTATTAATCCTTTGCCATCTACACAGAATGGACCTGTTTATGCAAAAGCTGTCCAGAAGCGAGTTCCATGTGCTTATGACAAAACTGCTTTAGCTTTGGAGGTAAGTGCCCATTTTGGTCATTAAGGATCAGACCAGCATGACTTTGTTGATTTCATTAGAATTTAAAAAAAAAAAGCTGTTTTGAAGGCAGTTTTGTTATATTTATTTGCGTTTTCTGATTTTCATTCATAAAGATTTTGCAGTTGTCATCGTTCAGTAGATATGTAAAAGATGTTTAGCATTCTCAGTGCTGTAGGCTGTATGGGTTGTGTCCTACCCAGGACACAACTGGCTAGCTTCAGAAAGCTCTGGCTGTCTCCAACACCTTCACTCTTTTGATGCGTCAGCCCTGTGGAATGAAATGTGCAGCCTGAGTGCAGATTTCTTTAGTACTTTATCGCCCTGAGAAGCATGAAAGGTTATGCAGGAACAGCAGTTGTCCTGTAGCTTTTTCTGCTAGACTAGTCCCCAGTAAGGGGCCTTTCCACACAGTTTGTTGCTCTTACAGTTTTTTTTTTTTTTTTGCATCTAGGCTTTAAGTGGTATTTCCCCTTTATAAAACCCAGTATCCTTTAGGAATTTCAGAAGTGTCCATATCACAGACCGCTGATTTTAGTGCTGAACTAATCTGGGGGCTATTTTTGTGTAAATATGTACTTGTGAAAACTTTAATAATTTCTTGAGAAAGTATAGCATCGGGAAGTATTTTTTGAATGGGCAGAAGTCATTACTATGTACATCATTGCTCGTGTATATTTATCGATAGCGTACCTGCCAATTTTTTGTCAGTGTGCTTTTGTTCTTGAAGGGTTTCTGACGGGGTTTTAGTGTGCTGCTTGTGTTACTTTGAAAGGGGACTGGGGACATAAGTGGCAGTGTGCTTGTGAACACTTAGACAACTTGCCAGACAACTTACCTTCTAACACATTCCAGCAACACTTACCGGCTTTGATGTTACAGCATGGATACTTGACCAGCTCTTGTTTCTTCTCCTGGTAGACCTGGAAAGAAAAAAAAAACTTGACACAGAGCCCTTCCCAACACCTTGGGTTCAGTCATTGCCTCAGCTGATAGCAGGTGAACTTGTGGTGCCCATTTGTCATTCCTCAGACCACTTGCCTCTTGACTTCCTCTCCTGTAGTTATTTTCAGCCACCAGGAACGGGGGTCAGCCACTGGCTGTTCCAGTGTGTGATCTGGTATGGGGGTCCATCTTCTCTGTGTATGGAAAAAAGTCTTTGAGATGCTTCTTGGGGTAGCTGTGGAAAGAACTCTCTTAGACAAGTTAGAACGGAGTCTGCCCTCAGCCAAGGTTTTACCTACAAAGAAAAAATAAATAAAAGGTTTACCAGTGTTCATCTGAAGTGATGGTCTCTACTACAAAAGATACTCTTACCTTAGGCAGTTATTACAGGCGGTTAATACTGGTGCTCAGAAATGCTTGCCTGAGGTTAATATCAATATTTAAAAAAAAAAAAAAAAAGTCCTGAGAAACTTATGAAAGGATTCGGACATGGTGACAGGATGGCCTTTTCTACAAATTTTTAAGCCCAGTTCTGTTATTTAGGAAACCTGGTCCTCATCACCCCCTTTGGAGGAATTTGTCTTTCCTCAGAAGGTAGGATGAATGAGGTTTTATGGAAACAAGTGAATGTTTCCCTGAATTGAGGAGATGTTATATTTGTTAAAAGTAGGTATACCTCATTCCACTCCCATAACTCCTGTTTTGCCAGCCTCAGGGGATTTATTTAATGCTGTCTCTAGTAATCCCAATTAACAGCCTTCAGTTCCCAAAAAGGCAGACTTTACGAAGTTACTCTAACAAATATTTGATGATCTTCGTGTTTCACTGTTGCAGTCATCACATTTGG
>NC_056733.1:888091153-888101153 GCF_019279795.1 Protopterus annectens | reverse complement strand
AGTTTTTCGCATGACTCGTGTTCTGTATATTCAGAATAATAAGCTTTAGTTACATTGGCAGACAATACATTTGATATCATTCGGATGCAAGGAATGCAGCAACAACTCAACAGTAGGAATATAATGGCACCAACACATATAGCAATTAAGACATTCATAAATACTGTTCCCCAATTTCCAAACCAATTTTGGAAAAAGTCAGTTAATGGATTCTGTCCTGGTTTTGTAAGTTCAGAAACTTGTTGTAGGATCTCCAGATGGCTGTTAATGTCATATTCGTTGTCTGTAATGAACGGACAACACTCGCAAGTACCTCCTTTCGCCGCTAGGGTGAAATCGAGCGCCATACGATTCTGCAGTGCTACAGTCCTTATTGCAGTTAACTCCTCCGTCACCAATTCTAGCACAGAAAAAGTTGCATTGCTCAGTTTCTAACAGTTTTGACAGTTTTCTGAGCTCCCAAATGGATTTTACTGTCCCATACGCTGGAAGAATACCAGCCCAGGAAATAACATCATCGCCCAAGTCCATGTGTGATAGCCCCTTGCTGCTACTATGGGCCAAATCGTGGTGATAGTTCCAGGATGCATCAATGTTACCTACGGGATTAACAGGTTAATTAACAGCACGTACATTTCGTATTTTACCTTGGGGAAGAAAAAATGTATGTCTTATAGCTGGTGCTAAATAACCCAAAAAGCAACTGCCTGACCAATTCCTTGGTAACCATTTGTATGCTTTTCTACCACAGATAAAATAATTATTTACTTAAGTGTAATATTGACTGGAACAGAGTGATTTCCTTTGTCTTGCAGCCCTTTAAACAAAAGGTCGTACACAGATAACATTTTTTTCAAAGAAACTTGTGCCATTAATAAGCCCTGTACTATTAACAAGCACTCTTGTAGGCTTGAAACTCGTTGCACAGTGCCCATCTATTGTACAGTTATGAAGTATGGTTACATTACACTGACTCCATCCAACCGTACAGTTCCATTCTGGCGACCCATGAGGGGTAATGCTATTTTGTCCTTTAAGGCTACATTTGAAGTTTCAAATAGTAAATTAGTCCATGTATCACTTGCCCCCAAAGGGACTGTACCTAACATTAGACCACCATGTACAGTAGGGATAGCCGTGCATATCCAACAATTTGAAACATTAAAAGATAGAGCATATGCATCATCTCTCTTTACTTGGCTAGTCTTGTTTGAAAAATAAAAACGTCCAAAACAGAAAAGTGACAATCACACTTATTAACAACAAAATTAGTTTGGAATGCTTTTGTGGGAAAGGCTACTCCCTTCCGGTATTTCTCTGCATTGCTACAATAGTCAGATATTCATACAAAACAAGATTGCTACTAATCGGTGTTCCTCAGGGGAACTCAAGTTTTTGTCCATTTCAAACTGTTTTACCAGTTTACAGTGTGTCAGATGGATCCCCGATGTTCTTTTTTTTTATTCGTACTGCTGTAGGTGTTGCTATCAAAACCTGGTATGGACCTTCCCACTTGGGGGAGACCCACGTCTTCCTCTTGACAATTTTAATCCAAACCCAGTTCCTGGGTTTCGCTTCCAGGATCCTGTTGTTGTTCTGATCTGAAAAGCAATCCTTCATTAGAGAAGTGTTAGTTCTGGTCAGCAACAATTTCCTCATGTAATCTGCTATCTCTTCACCCCCCCCACGCGTTCCGCAGGCAAAAATTTTTGCCACTGCGGGACGTAATAAGGTCTCCCGTATAATAGTTCAAATGGTGTGACCCCTTTTGAGGTGGGAGTGGTATGCATGGACAGGAGTGCCAGAGGTAAGCAGTTTATCCAAGACTGATGTGTCTCGGCCATGAGTTTACGTAACTTGCCTTTGAGAGTGCCATTATGGCGTTCAACCAACCCTGCTGACTGTGGGTGGTAGGCACAATGGTGTTTTAACTCTATCTGAAAAACGGCGGCCAGCTTTTAAGTAACTTGGTTTACGAAATGTGCCATGATCAGAATAGATGCGTGTAGGTAGCCCAAAATGAGGGATAATGTTATTTGTAAGGGCCTTGGCTACCGACAGTGCATCTGGGTGTGCTACCGGAAAAGCTTCAACCCATTTTGTAAAAGCGTCAATAATGACTAACACAAATCGCTTCTGTTGAACAGGAGTTAGTTCAATAAAATTCATGCAGATTGTGTGAAATGGATACGGAGGCAGCGGAAAAGCTGCTGGGGTGATCTGCACCCCACCACCATGGTATCGCGCACAAAGCAGGCACGATAAACAAAATCGTTTAGCGTATGCTATAAAGCCCTTGGTCCAGAAAATTTGCTGGATCATTTGAACCATAGCAGCAGGGCCCAGATGAGATGGGCCATGCGTCACTAATGAGGCATACCTAAAAGGTTTGTTGGCACGACATACTTATCATTTGGACCTACAAAAGCTCCCTGCTTTTGAATAGCCCCATATTTAATCCATCGCTGTTTTTCCTGAACTGTACTAAGTTCCTGCATTACCTGTAAAGTTTGTAAATCAAATTTATCTGTAGGGTGAAGTTCCTTCTGTGTGGTCTTGAGTGCAAAGTAGAGGTTAAGGCTACACTTTTGCAGCTTTTTTAGTCAGTGCATTTCTAAGTAGTACTGGATCCTTGGCATTCATGTGCGCTGTGCACTTGCAGATGGCCAGCCCCTGTGGCAGTTGGACAGCTTGTAAGAGGCTAAGGATTAAATCCTTGTGGGTTATTTCCTTTCCTGAGGCCATAACCATTCCCCTATTTTTCCATTGCTGTGCAAAGACATGGACCGTGGAAAAAGCATACTGACTATCTGTGTAGATAGTAACTGCCTTATCCTTGGAAATGGTGCATGCTCTGGACAAAGCAATCAATTCGGCCGCTTGCGCGGACAGGTTCCTGGGGAGGGGTCTTGTCTCTAGTACCGTAGTCTCAGTTGTGACTGCATAACCCAGTTGTGTAATGCCTGCCTCATGTTTACATGCTGACCCATCTACAAACAGGGTCCAATCTGAATTTGCTAAAGGTTGGTCCTTAAGGTCTGGTCTTGGTAGGACATTAGAGTGTATTAAATCTAAACACACATGAGGGGCACCATCGTCAGCTGTAGGTAACAGCGTGGCAGGATTAAGAATGGTGCATCGCTCAATGGTCATGTGTGGTTGTGATAGTAATGTTGTCATGCAGGATAAGTGTCTGCTAGGAGAGAGAAAGGTAACTTTATCCTGTAGTAGTATTACCGCGACAGAGTGCGGTTACTCGTAAGGTAAGATCATGAAGCAAAACTAGGGTTGCAGACGCTTGCACAGCCTGCGCGGCTGCGACTACCGCTTGTACACAGTGTGGCAAAGATCGTGCCACTGTATCCAATTTACTGGAATAAAAAGCTAATGGTCTCAACTTATCCCCATAAGTTTGCAACAGAACTGATGTCATAAAGCCCTGCTTACAATCTACTGTCTGAACAAAGGGTTTTGTATAGTCAGGGAAGCTAAGTGTTGCAGATCCTGCTATCAACTGTTTTACCCTAGTAAATGCCTGTATTGCCTTATCCGTCCATTGCAGCGCGTCATGTGCTGCCATGGGAAGTGCGAAAATAAGTTCTGAAAGTGGACTTAATTCCTCTGCATAGTTGGGAATCCAACTACGACAAAAATTTGTTATTCCTAAAAATGACATCATTTCTTTTTTTTTTTGTGCTGGGCATTGGTGCCTGTAAAATAGCTTCTTTTCTACAGTTATCTAGTTGTCTACCAGCAATTGAAATGGTATAGCCTAGATACCGTACTTCAGTTTTACAAAATTGTAATTTAGATTTATTTACCTTATGTCCTTCTTTCGCCAAAAAATGCAATAACCAAATAGTTTCGGACTCAGACAGCCTCCGTGGGTGCAGCCAGTAAGATGTCGTCCACGTACAATAGTAGATGACAGCCATGCTCTGGTTGAAACTGTGCCAGGTTTGTCGACATTTCTTGCGAAAAGATTGTAGGGCTTACACAATATCCCTGCGGCAGTCGTGTGTATGTGTACCGCTTGCTCATAAACGTAAAGGCGAACCAAAACCTACTATCTTCCTGTAGGGGAATAGAAAAGAATGCATTACTAATCAATAACAGAAAAATACTTATCCGTGGGAAGGATATCATTTAACAAAACAGATGGATCTGGGACCATAGGAGCCCTTGGCACTACAGCAGCATTTACAGCCTGCAGATCCTGTACCATTCTCAATGTCCCGTCCGGTTTCCTTACTGGGAACAAAGGTGTGTTACACGGTGAATCTGTACATGGAATTAAAACCCCAGCTCTCAGTAGAGCCGTGATCACTGGAAAAATGCCTTCTGCCTTTTTACTTAATGGATACTGACGCTTATGAGGTCTAAAATCGGATTTTGGAGTTATTTTAACCTGTCCTGCTGTTTTCATTAGCCCAATGTCGTGCTGTCCTAGGGACCATAAGGATTTTGGTACTGACTGTAATTTCAATTCTTCTTGTGGGGTCAAAGCATAGTCAGGACGGCATGCCTCCTGTAAAACTACGGAGGACACCTTTTCTTGATTTTTCTGCTTCTTATTCCTGATACTGGGGTGGACCGACCATTTCTTTAGGGACTTCTGGATACAAGGGTGGAGCTGTCTGTTTACGACAGACAACAGATGTCTCGTCATCTTTTTTATGGACAAAAAATGCACCATTTGCACTCGAGCCACCACTTTCCTTATTTGAAAATTGTTCTCTATGCCTCTTATTAGCTTCTTTTAATCATTTCTGTGCTTGAGGGAATCCCACCTTTACTTGATTTTTAACTTTGCCTCCTGCGTCCCTACGCAGATGTCTCACCAAATTTTGACATTCTGATCTATTTAAGTTACCACTAAATCCATAATTTGTCTTTCATTTTTTATGTATTTTTAAGTTTGTTTTTTTTTTCTCTTGGATGTAATTTAAACATATATTCCTCATCTTCAGTCCTTTTATTTAAGCAGCCCTTACTAGCACAACTGCTTCCTATTCCCATTTTTCTTATTTAAAAGAAAAACTGTTTCCTTTTCCTGAGATCTCTACCGGTCTTTTGTAAAATTTAAACAAAAGAAATTCCTTTATGACCAGTCCCTTTGTTCTTTTTAAAAAGAGAACAATACAAAAAGAAAGAAAAAAAAAATGTTACGCTTACCTTTCTGCGGTTCTTTCGCCCCGTTCGTCACCGTCTCACGGATCGAATCTGAGTGACTGGCCTCTACTTACGACTTTTGTCGGAGGTCTTTCCGTTCAAGGGAGCCCGAGATTCGTTCTCCCTTTCCTGTACAGGTTTTTCAGTCCCTCTTATGCAATTCGTACCGTGAAGAGGTGGCCCCACGGTCTTGGGCGCCAGAAATGTCAAAAGATTTTAATACTCAGCATATACTGGAAGAATCAACACAGATAAAAATAAGCAAAAAGGTTTATTTTACATGCATGGAGACATGTTACAAAGTACATGGTATGTCAGCAGTCTAAATTCTGCACACTTCACATGGGTTTTTATGCCCTTCCCTGCACGTACACAGTGGCTGGTTACTAGACAAAAGGCTATAATTCACATCCTGGGGCCTTAGATGGTCAGAGGTCAGGCACAAGATAAGCTTGTGCCTGGATCAAGGTATCATCTGTGCATTCCTCTTTGGTCAGCAAATTCTTTACAAGAAAAACAACTTATTTTAGCTTATTTCTTTGCACGCAATGTAGTTTCACATTTTAACCCTTACTATACATGTTGCAAAGATGTTGAACACAAAGATCCTTACTACAGGAACCCTACCTGCACATACCAATCGGGGAATCTTGCAGAAGATACCTACGCTTCAAAGCAGGCTACATGCACCATCCGTTCTCTGCACTGCCCTTTGGCTTATCTACTGCACCCAGGGTATTCACAAAGTGCCTAGCTCCACTCATTGCATTTTGCAGGCAAAGAAATATTCAAATATACCCATACCTGGACGATTGTCTAATTCAGCATTTGTACAAAAGGTGCTAACTTGTCTGGGGTACACCATAAACGAAAAGAAATCAGATCTGGTACGGTCAGCAAATTGTATTCCTGGGAGCAGGCTTGAACACCACTTCCCAGATGGCTTTCCTCACTCAGAGAATCAAATTCATTTGACAACTTACTTCAAACTAATGGCCACAAAAACAAAAACCCTGCTATCTGCAAGGCAAATATGGCAAGCCTTAGTTCATAGCCTCCTGCATTCTACTAATTCCATATGCAAAACTGCATATGAGGAAACTACGATGGTATCTAAAAAGCCTATAGTGTCAACATTCTCAGGATCTAGAAGCAATGATTCCTATCATTCCTTCTCTACAGTTAAGAGTTCCTTTGGTGGGCAGATGCCTGCCACCAAAACCAAGGTCTACCATTCACTCTACCCCGTGCCACCTAAACCTTAACAGACTCATCAGACTATGCATGGGGGGGGGCTCACCTGGCAGGGAAGTGCATTCAGGGCAAATGGAACCCAAGTCAAATGCACTTGCATATCAATCGAAAAGAAATGCTAGCTGTACAGAATGCTCTGACAACCTTCAAGGACCACATTCTTCCAGAGCAATTAATGGTAGACTGACAACACCACTGTTGTGGTACATAAACAAGCAGTGGGGTACCCATTCATACCCCCTCTGCAGACTAGCCATGGCTCTGTAGAACACAGCCTTGAGCTACCAAGTACATCTACAGGCTCAATTCCTGCCAGGAAAACTGAATACATTGGTAGAAGAGCTAAGCAGAAATCTAATGGACGAGTGGAAACTGGAACCAAACACTTGCAACATGTTGATAAACAAATGGGGAGCCCAGATACCTGTTTGCCTACCCCCAGAACTGCCAGTTGAACAAATTCTGCACAAGGACTCCCCACAAACAAGCTTGGAAAGTGGATGCTCTGTCCTTCAGCTGGAAAAATCTATCAGTTTATGCCTTTCCTTCTCTGCCTCTGCGCTCCAAAGTACTACTAAAGATTAAACGGGACAAACCAAGGACTATACTGATTGGCCACGCCAGCACTGGTGTACCCCCTCTTGCGCAGGCGTGTCACTGCTTGCTCCATGGCACCTCCCTCAGACCCCTACCCTGCTGCCACAGCAGGAGAGCCAGATTCTGCACCCTCTGCTTCAAACCCTGAGACTGGCAGCCTGGCTAATTACCTAATCTCTGTTTCCATCCCTCAGTAAACAAGTATGTGGATGTCATTTTGGAGGCAAGAAGGCCTAGTACTAGAAAATCTTATGCAGAAAAATGCAAAAGATTCTGTGCCTGGAACCATACTCAAGGGATGGACACAGCTGCACCCAACTTACCTCAGATTCTTCAATATTTAACTGAGCTGCATCACAAGGGCCTTTCCTTTTCCTCCATCAAAGTTCATGCCTCAGCCATTTCAGCTTATTACAGCACAGAGCCACCCGTCTTCTCTCATCCACTGCTCAAGCAGTTCCTCAGAGGGGCCAAAAACTTAAGACCACCCAGGAGAGTTCTAACTCCAGCCTGGGACCTTAACTTTGTATTGGAAAAACTCAACTCTTCCTCCTTTTGAGCCAGCTGCAAGTGCAGAGTTAAAATTCCTTTCTTGGAAAACTGCCTGCATTTTAGCAATCACTTTAAGAAGGGTATCGGAATTATAGGCCCTTATGGTAGTGGAGCCTTTCATCATCTTTCATGCGGGCAGGGTGTCCCTCAGGACCAACCCCCTCCTTCATGCCCAAGGTAGTATCCAGTGTGGCTCATCAGTCCATTCATTTGCCAACCTTTTCTAATTCACAGAATAAAAGGGAATGGGTACTGCACTCCTTATACGTGCACAGACAGCTTTAGATTTTACTTGGACAGGACTAAACCTCAAAGGAAATTTGAGCAACTGCTGGTGGGTGGCATATGCTGCAGGGATAGAGGGGAAGGTTATTTCAAAGCAAACCATTTCTAAGTGGATAGGCCACTGCATTAATTTCTGCTATAAGCACCATGGAAAACCTATCCCACAGGGGATTAGACCCCATTCAACCAGGGCTGCATCTACCTCTACAGCCTTCCTCAGAGGTTTCCCTACCAGGGACATCCTAGAAGCTGCTACCTGGAGTTCTGTACATACTTTCACCAAGCATTACCATTTGCCAGTTTTCTCTAAATCCGGAGCTGGCTTTGCCACTGCAGTCTTGCAGGGCCTTATAGCTGGTCCTAATGCTGTCTAAAGTTGTCCTCCTATCCTTAGCTTTGGGTAATCTACCCAAATGTGATGACTGCAACAGTGAAACATAAACATAGTACAGTTGTGTACACTTGCCATAAATGTAGATGTTCGAGTGTATTCACTGTTGCAGTCTTGGTTACCCTCCCTCCAGCCCCCTGACTTCTTTTGGCTATACCTCCTTTTTTTTCCCCTTTACCATGCTTAAAAGCTTTCTGGTGTATTTGCTTTTTTGTTGTGTGTGTCTGTGTGTGTCTGTGTGTGTCTGTGTGTGTCTGTGTGTGTCTGTGTGTGTCTGTGTGTGTCTGTGTGTGTCTGTGTGTGTCTGTGTGTGTCTGTGTGTGTCTGTGTGTGTCTGTGTGTGTCTGTGTCTGTGTCTGTGTCTGTGTCTGTGTCTGTGTCTGTGTCTGTGTGTGTCTGTGTGTGTCTGTGTGTCTGTGTGTGTCTGTGTGTGTCTGTGTGTGTGTCTGTGTGTGTCTGTGTGTGTGTGTGTCTGTGTCTGTGTGTGTCTGTGTCTGTGTGTGTCTGTGTCTGTGTGTGTGTGTGTCTGTGTGTGTGTGTGTGTGTGTCTGTCTGTGTCTGTGTGTCTGTGTATAATATTTAAAGTGGACCTGTGTGTTGAGACAGCCATATAAGACTATCTGCAAATATATAGAGCGGAGTATATTTTTCTGTATTATAGACCTAAATTGTTGCTTGGATATCTGTTGTCTTAGTGTTCTGCAAATATACAGAGATTAGTATATATTTTTTGGTTTTATAATTTGCACTCTGATTCCTCACATCTCTGTTGAAACTTTTCCCCAACCCCCTCCTTGTTGGTTGTAGTTTAAATTTGGTGGCTTTTGCAGTGCCCGCCCACTATAGATTTGATCTAGGACACTTCCCCCAGTCCCATCTCTTTACAGCATTCTACCTAATAAACCCTTTCTGCACTTGATTTTAGTCCTTTTTAATTTAATTACATTTTTTTCAAACTGTGTGTGGACTAATATTGCTACATACTCAAGTGTGCCAGCTTGCACTGCATGTGAATTGTGTTTACTACTGTTTTTGCTACTTTCCTGAAAAAAAAAATGTAAGCCTGTTTCCTACCTTTTCCTGTAATTAGTGTTTCAGATACAGATTTGCTGTATCCAGGACTATTTGTAAGCTTCTGGGCCCCAAGCCTTTCTGTGTTAGAGAGAAGCCTTCTAGCTTATCAGTGGGAGTGGTAAGCACTAGGTAACCTGTCTACCACATAAGGAGTGGTTCTGGCCCAGGATTTGTAGTTATTGGCCATTTGGGCAGTCTTCCATCTTTCAACTTGCTGATTTGAAGGCCTGCATTTGCACTTCCATCTTTCAACTTGCTGATTTGAAGGCCTGCATTTGCACTTTTCTGTCCTGTAACTCCTGGGCCCATCACTCTTTTTTTTTTTTTTTTTTTTTTATCTGCTTTTACTGTATTTGTGTTTCTTCCTACTTTATTTTGCTTTTGCATCATCTTAAAGTACTCAATTGTATTTATTACTGCTTGGTGCAATTCATTCTAAGCTTTTTAGTTTAAGCACTTGGGCTTCAGACCAGTTGTTTTACATTAGGAAGGTTTGTGCACTGATGGCAGGACAGGTAGCTTACATCCTAAGTTGGGAACTGCTGATTGAGGCTCAGTGTCTGTTATTCTAAAAGTGTATTAATTCTGGTTTAAGCACATGGGCTTCAGGCCAGTTATTTTACATTAAAAGGGTTCGTGGTCTGCACTCTTGTGGGAGGAGAGGCTGGACTCTGC
>NC_056733.1:888081494-888090653 GCF_019279795.1 Protopterus annectens | reverse complement strand
CAAGTTCCCTTTGTGACTACTGTTTTTGTCTTGGGTACTGTGTATATGTCCTTTTAATTATTGCTACAACTCCAGTGGTATTAAATTGTGTGCACATCATGCAAGAATCAAAATTCTCAAGTTCTGTTTCCTTCAACTGATTTTGCAGTGCCGCCTCTTTTGGTAAAACTGTTTGACTGAAGGTTTCTTTAATTGTAGTCATCAACAGAATAATCTTGGCTCATTTGTATGTTGTACTATGTTTTTTGTCTTGGGTCTGTGTTTGATGTCTTTACAAGCATTCACTGTTATCACTGGCATGTATATAAATTTTTTTATGATTCCTGCCATGCTTTGCATTAATTGCCTTAGTTTCTGTGGTGATTTCGGAGGTCCTGTCAGCACAGCCAAGATTGACATGACTAGTGATGTGATAGATTTGAGAAACTTTGAGGTGCACATGACAGCTTCTCTATGCACATGACAGCTTCTCTACAGGGCACTATTGTATTGGCTTTTTGGAATTCTGCTGATGGGAGGGATGAATGTTAAAGAATTATGCTGAATATAAAGAACTTTTCTTTGAGATTATTTTGTAAACACTGTTTCTGTTATCTTGTCCAGTTGCTTTATGGTTGGAATCATGATATTCCATTTACCGTTATTTAGTAGATAATGGTCCTTTTCTAGGCTTTTAGAAGACACCTGCAGCATGCTTTTTTGAGAAACTGCTGTACAATAAAACTTTCTTTTTTTTAATGCCAGCATTAGTAAAGACCACCCACCACCAGCCTATGTTGTACTGGTGATATTATGGGTGGGAGGTAATGTTTGTTTGGCCCTTCCTACTATTTTTCTGCCATTCACGTTCACTCCAGTTGAGATGTTTAATTGCTATAAAACGAGTGGAAACGTAAGTCCTAAACTACTACAAATTTTTCCTGACAGTGTATTGCAAAGGTAAATACTCCATACCTTACAACTTTACCATTCTTGCACGCCTTGTAGGTGTTTTGAGACGGAGTACCTCTCACAACTTTGTGTTTTGATTGTCCCATTCTGCTGCCCATGTATGTAGTTAGTAGGTAGCGAAGAAAGACCATTGTTTTCTTATGTTTTTGTCTGGAATTCTTGTATCAGCTAGTGTTGGTGTACTGAATATTTAATTTGAACCATGATTGCTGTTGTCATTAGCTGTTTGATCTATTTTAACACTTGGGAAACGCGCACAAGGCATTGTAAAGTCCACATGAATAAACCCAAAGTCTTACTTAAAATTCTGCTACTAGTGTTGTCCAAAAAAGCTTTTGAGTTTCTTTTATGCTCTAAAAATGGTGAAACTCAGCTGGCTTTTAAATGCTAGAAATGGATTGAGTACTAAAAGTTTAAAGGAACATTCCACCCTCTCATACAGTTTAACTCAATCATTAGGTTTCTTTTCTCCCTAAAGTATGGTTCCAGCATTGTGTATGTACCACAAACCTGCTTGTAGTTTTTAAAACTTTTAATGTTAAGTTGTCAATCTCGCTTTCATTCTTGCTGGATGGGTTCGGAGCCGATCCTTGGCTCAGACTCGGCCTAATACTAAAGCTCGAGAGCTATTTTTACCGGCTAGGCGTCATACATCCAGATCTCGTTTGCCGCTTCAGCTACGAGGTTGCGTTTTCACTGACTCCAGGTCGTATTTAGAATTTTTTATAATTATAGATGTTAAGTTGTCAATCTCGCCTTCATTCTTGCTTGATGGGTTCGGAGCCGATCCCTCGGCTCCGACTCGGCACTTGCTTTAGCTCGAGAACTCCTTTTACCAGCTCGAGGCAGCCCCATATCCCATGATGCAAGGCAGGAAGTACCCAGATCTCGTTTGCCGCTTCGCTTGGGAGGTCTTCTCTTTACCAGCTCCTGGTAAGTAGTTCACATTTGTGATATTTAAGCCCCTTTTTTTTTTTTTTTTGATAGTTTAATTTTAATTTTAACCTTTTTCTGACAGAAATCCCTGTCTCTTTTATTTTTTAGTCAGTCAATTTTCCCTATCCCATCCCCCCCCTGTTAGGGTGTGTGTGTTGGTGTTTTTTACTAAATACCTCTTGGTATTAGTTTAATTTATTTTGACTGGTGTGTGTGTGTGTTGTGTTTAGGCACCATGTCTAAGGAGAGGGTTTCAGGTTTTAAGAAGTGTGACTCGTGCTGTCAGAAGATGTCTCTGACAGACGGTCACACTTCTTGCCTGTACTGTTTGGGCCCTCTTCACCTGCAGGACTCCTGTGCTATTTGTCACCCTTCAGCCAGAGAGTCCTGCAGGAGAGACGCAATAAGTTGATTCTCAGGGGTCTTCTTGCCGGAGGGCTCTCCGCCAAGTCGGCTCCACAAAAATCAACCAAAACTGCCAAGGCCCAGGCTTCTGTTTCTAAGCCTGCGGCCTCGGCTCCGACTCGTATAGAGTCGAGATCGGCTCGGCTGGAGCCGATTCTGATCCACAAAGCTTTGGCCGATGGCTATCTGTGCGAATCTGCTTTGACCACTGTGGTGTCGGCTCGATCGGCTCCGACACCCACGTGGCACGGCATCGGTGTCGGCTCTGATCGGCTCCGACACCCATGTGGCACAGGCATCGGTGTCGGCCCGATCGGCTCCGACACCGTTACCTTGGTAGCTGTATCGGCTCGGCTGGAGCCGATACATCGAACGTTCTGCCGGCTCCGAAATCGGTGCCGACAGGATCAGTAGTATCGGCTCCGATGGGCCCCTCCCGGGAGAGGTCAAGGTCTCCTTCCTTGGAGCCGATACTTCGGCTCCGGCCTCTTCTATCGAACGGAGCCATCGGAGCCGATCTTCAAGGTCATCCAGGTTGTCAGATCATGACCTAGAGAGAGTGGTCAGTAGATTGCTCAAGTCACAGGTACTGGCCCAAATGCTACACAGTCCGTCTCAGCAGACGACTGTTGGTCCACACCCCGTTACAGTTCCTCCTTCGACTCTACCCCAGAGTTTGGAGTTGGAGTCTTCGGGCATGGTTACTGCTACGGCTGGAGGACGGATACCTCCTTCTGTCCCTTCAGCCCCTACTCTTATCTCCTCTTCCTTAGAGGGATTCGTGGTCGGGCTTCCATGGTCTCCTCCGAGGGTGAGTGGCATCGGACCCTTGTCCGAGCCCGCTCTTCCCTTGGAGCCTCGGCCTTGGTGAGCTCGGCTCCGACATCTGCCTCGGAGACTTCCTTCGGTGGCCCCTGGAGTTCCTAGCTCTTGGAGCGGGTTCTCTCGGACCTGCCTGGGAGGGAGCATTCGAGGTGATGAAGAGTGTACTGGCCACTGGTAGCAGTCAGCAGTCTCTTCCCGTAGCACCTCCCTCTATTGTACCTGTTGACATCTCTGCCACTTCTCTTGCTACAGGACCCAGAGATCCTCCGCCTCAGGTTTCCCCATTGGGAATTTCCCCTCTTCCGAGGATTCTCCTGATGTTTCGGGAGATCCTCCTAGGAAGAGGACTTGTAAGAGGAAGCATGTAGACTCCCTGAGTCTGTCACTTGGATACTGACTTTGATGAGTCAGAGGGATCCCCTAGATCCCCTCTGAGGATGTCTCCTTCTCAGACATCCTAGAACTTCTGAAACAGAGGGAAACTGGCCCACCAACAATCTCTCTGAGGATGAGTCAGTATACCTAGAGGCGTTTGGATCTCGGCCCTCCACCTCCTGGGTGTCTCCGCCTTCGACCCCTTATGCAGGTTATTGCACGAAGGCGTGGACAGCTCCTGACTCTGTAGAGCCAGTCCCTAGGAGGCCTTCTAAATTTATCACTGCCCCTAGTGACAAACAATTCCTTACCAAGGGTGTCCCGCTGATGCCATGGTGGTGGCTGCGGCCACCAAAAGGAACTTGCAGATCCTTCCGTGCCCGTCCATCCTCCTAATAAGGACTCTAGGACCATGGATAGGTATGCAAGCGGATGTTTTCCTCAGCGACCTTTGCTATGCTCGCTGAATTATCTTTGTCACTTCACCAGACTCCAGAGAGATATCCTGAAGGAGCTGGGAGAAGTAGTTCAGGATCCTACAGCTGCAGGGGCTCAAGAAAAGATTGCTTCGCAGCTAGGAACCCTCAATTCCATTGCTAACTCCTCCATGCGGCTAATATCTTATGCTGCGGATGGAGCGAGTAGAGCCGCAGGCACAGGTGTGGCTCTTAGACGCCAAGCCTGGATGCGGCTATGTGATTTTGCGGATCCCTTTAAGGCGTCCTTCACAAATTCTCCCTTTGATGGGTCAGCTTTGTTTGGCCCTCAGGTGAAGGAGACCTTGACCAGGTGTGAGCAGGACGGCAAGACTCTTTCTGCTGTTGGAGTCCGTTTTCCACCCCTTCTAGGCCTTATCCCAAAGGACAGAAGGGTGGGAAGATGTGGTTCCGTAAATCCCAAGGAGTCACGCCGATTCACGTGGTCAGTTTACCCCTAGAGGCAGAGGGGTAACAACAACAGACGCTCTAGAGGCAGAGGGGTCCAAGAACTAGGGCAACAGGGAGTCTCTTCCTGAGAAGCCTTTTCAGCATCCCTGAGGTGTTGCCCGGCTGTCCCTCCTTGGAGGCAGTCGGGAAGATTATCACTGTACCCAGAAGCCTGGCATTCCCTCACTCAAGACAGATGGGTACAGTCGATCATATCCAAGGGTTACATAATTCCTTTCGAGGAAAGTCCCTTCCCTCAAGTTCCCTTCCAGATGTACCACCGGTCTAAGGGACATTGCAGAGTTAGAAATCGCAAAACTACTGCAAAAAGAGCCATTCAGCCAGTTACAATAGACCATTCAGAGCCCGGAATCTACTCAAGGTTCTTTTGGTCCCCAAAAGACGGGAGACTGGAGACCAATATTGGATCTCAGCAGACTCAACAAGTCTGTCAGGAAGACAAGATTCGAATGGTCACTCTTCAGTCAATTCTGCCCTTCTTACAGAAGGACAACTGGATGTGCTCAATAGATCTTCAGGATGCGTACTATCACATCAAAATTCACAGACGCCCAGGAGATTTCTCCGCTTTCGGCTGGGGTCCAGTCATTTCCAGTTCAGAGCCCTGCCCTTTGGTCTCACTACAGCCCCCAGAGTGTTCACCAAATGCATGGCAGTGGTCACGGCTCACCTGAGACGCCAAGGATTCCAGGTGTTTCCGTATCTCGACGACTGGCTCCTGTCAGCCACCACCAGGCATCAGCTTATACAAGCCAGGGATTACACAATAGACCTTTGTTCTCATTTGGGCATCTCAGTCAACTTCGAAAAGTCATCCTTGTCGCCCTGCCAGTCTATTACCTTCATAGGCAAACTTAAACACTGTTCGATGTCAGCTACCCTTACAGAACAAAGAGTTTCAGACATTCAGACTCATGTCAGGATCATTCTGGCCAGCAAGAAGGTACAGGCCAGAATGGTTCTAAAGGTATTAGGTCTCATGGCTGCGCCATCACTCTTCTTCCACTGGCTCGATTCTACATGCGCCTCCTTCAGTGGATGCTGTTCACACAGTGGTCATACCAGCAACTCCCAATGCGTCACCAGATTCTGGTGACACAAACATGCAAAGAACATCTTGCTTGGTGGATCACATCGTCTCAGGTTCACCAAGGCAGGTGCTTTGTACCTCCGTCCACGATAGCCACTGTCACCACGGATGCCTCCCTGATCGGGTGGGGGGGTCATTATCAGGGCAGGATGGTTCATGGGACGTGGCAACCGTTCAAGTACCATCTGCACATAAATGTCCTGGAGATGAGAGCAGTGCTTTTAACGTTGCAAGCCCTCAACGACTTTCTTCCCGTAGGGACAATTGCAGTTCTCACAGACAACATGTCTGTAGTTTGGTATATCAACAAACAGGGCGGAACCAAGTCCTACCCCTTGTGTCGAGAAGCGCTCAGACTATGGCAATGGGCGATCTCCTCTCATCGGTTTCTGGTAGCAACGCATATCCCTGGGAAAACCAACATTATAGCGGACAGATTGAGCAGAGCTATTCTCATGCCTCACGAGTGGTCTCTCAAGCAATCCATAGCGGAAGAGATTTTTCTGGAATGGGGTCGCCCATGTTGCGATCTTTTGCTACTCCCCAAAACAGCAAATGGTCCAGACTTCTTCAGCCTCTTCCTCTATCAGGCCATCCCCAGAGACGCTCTGACCCAGGATTGGCCCCAGGGACTTCTTTATGCCTTCCTCCATTTCCTCTGATCCCTCAGGTGATCCAGAAAGCTACCGCTTTGAGAGCCAAATTGATTCTCATTGCCCTTACTGGCCTCGACAAGTTTGGTTCCCGTTCCTCCATCGTCACCTTTTGGTGCAGCCGTGGCATCTGGACCCAGTGCCAGATCTACTGATTCACCAATCCGGTCAGCTGCACCGGTCAATCCATTCTCTCAACCTCACAGCATGGTTGCTCCACTTCCTTCCTTAGCCAGGCTTCCTTTGATCTCTAACCCAGTTAGAGATATCATAGTAGCTTCACTAAAATCCTCTACCAGGAGGATTTACACAAGCAAATGGAAACGTTTCTCTTATTGGGCTAAGGCCCAAAATATTGATCCTTTTACTGCCCCTGTTCAGGCAGTTCTGGACTTCTTAGCAGAGATTTTTCATGCAGGCTCCTCTTCAACAGTCAGAGTTCAGTTGGCTGCTATTTCTAATTTTCATGTCGGGATAGCAGATCATAATATTATGTCCCATAGGCTCTGCAGGGCCTTCTTGAAAGGAATTTTCCTACTAAAGCCTCCAATCAGGAATCCTCCTCCTCAGTGGGATCTAAATTTAGTGCTGACATCCTTGATTCTTCCCCTTCGAGCCAGCTGTTTCTTGTTCCTGAAATATCTTTCTTGGAAAACTTTATTCCTAGTGGCTATTACATCTGCCAGGAGGGTGTCTGAACTTCATGCTCTTTCAGTTCGACCCCCCTATTTGATTTTTCACAAAGACAGAGTATCCTTGAGAACTAATCCATCCTTTTTACCTAAGGTCGCTTCAAAAAACAATCTGAATCAATCCATTGATCTCCCCGTATTTTTTCCTAACTATTCAGATAGAGCTGAACAAAAGCTACATTATCTTGACGTCCACCGTCAGCTCAGATATTATTTGGACAGAACAAAAAAATATAGAAAATCTGATCAACTTTTTGTTTCCTATGCGGATAATAAAAAAGGCCTACCTGTTTCTAAAGTGACTTTGTCCAGATGGCTTTCTTCGTTCATCACTGAAATTTATGCGTTCAGGGGAAAACAGCTGTGCTCAAAACCTAAAGCACATTCAACTAGGAGTTTAGCTACTTCTACAGCTTTTCAAGCTAGACTGCCTTTGGACACTATTTGTGCAGCGGCCACTTGGGCCACTCCTCACACTTTTGTTTCCCATTACAAATTGGACTTGGCCTCCAGGGACAGAGCCAGTTTTGGCTCTACAGTCCTCAAGAGTTTGTTCCATTGAGCCACCCAGGATAGAGGTGCTAGGGACGGTCCCATCAAGCAAGAATGAAGGCGAGATTGACAACTTAACATTAAGAAGTTATGTACCTACCATAACGTTCCATGTTAGTTGTCTTCTCTCGCCTTCTTTCTTCGACCCTCCCTCCTTCCCCTGGCCTGGACAGACTTTGTATAAGAAACTATTATGCTAAAGACCATTCAAACCTGGTCCTTTTTCCATCTGTAAGTTTCTTCTTCCTTTGGGAAGTATTTTATGCTTGGTGTTATTGCCCTTTTGTCAACAAACGAGATCTGGGTACTTCCTGCCTTGCATCATGGGATATGGGGCTGCCTCGAGCTGGTAAAAGGAGTTCTCGAGCTAAAGCAAGTGCCGAGTCGGAGCCGAGGGATCGGCTCCGAACCCATCAAGCAAGAAAGAAGGCGAGAGAAGACAACTAACATGGAACGTTATGGTAGGTACATAACTTCTTATTAGTTTTCGATTGATATTTTTTCCTAGATTTTTTTCTAGTAGTGTTAGTAGTCACCCGACTAGTATTCCCACCCTTTATTAGTAGTTTTCCTACTCTTTTCCACCCTTAAGGTGGTTAGGCCTTTATCTCCCCCCTTTTACAGTAGTTTGTAAAGTAGATTTATACAGGTTATTTTACTAGGTGTGTGTGTGTGGGGAATTTTGTTTTATTGTAGTAACTGTAAGAGTGTCAAGTGTTGTGTGTTTGTATACTTGTTAGACTTTGTTGTCCCGTTCCTGTGGTATCGTGTCTAAGGATACCAAGATATTGGGATTCAAGAAGTGTGACTCGTGCTGTCAGAAGAAGTCTCTGACAGACGGTCACACTTCTTGTGTGTATTGTTTGGGCCCTCTGCACCTGCAGGACTCTTGTTCCATCTGTCATGCTTTTAGCCCAAGAGTCCTGCAGGAGCGCAGAAATAAGCTCATCTTAAGAGGCTTATTGAAGCCCGAAGGTTCTCTTACCAAGCCTCTGTCAGGAAAACCTTCCAAGCCCGCCAAACCGTCGGCTCCATGTCCGGAGCCGGCGCCGAGCAGACCTTCTGCCTTGTCTGTTCCGGCCGGAACCGATACATCGAGGCCTCAGTCGGCTCCGACCTTGGCGTTGGAGCCGTCTCCAAGCCGCGGCTTGATCTCCCTCATTGGAGTCGGTCAGGTCGGCTACAAAGTTCCCTTTGCTGTCGGAGCGGAGCCATAGGTCTCACTCCTCTAGATCTTCCAGGCTTTCGGACCATGACCTCGAGGGGGTAGTCAGTAGGCTTTTGAAGTTGCAGGCGCTCGCCCAGTTATTGCATAGCCCGTCTCAGCAGACAGCGGCTTCCCCAACACCTGCTCCAGTTCCTCTTCCAACTATTCCTTTGAGCTCTGAGCCGGAGGCCGTCGGGATTGGTACCGTGGGGGAGTCGGACCCGATTCCACTCTTATCGGTTCCTTCGGCTCCGATCCATTCATTGGCTCCATCCTTGGAGGGATCTAGGCGCCGGGACTCCCTCGTCTGTTCCGAGGGGGCGAGTGGCATCGGACCCTTGTCCGACCCAGTCTCCCTCTCGGAGCGTCGGCACAGGTGAGCTCTGCCCCATCGGCCTCAGAGCCGTCCCTCTCAGTGCTGGGAGGAGCTCTCATCTCTTCGGAGCTGGGTGGAGCTCTCATCTCTTCGGAGCTGGGTCCCTCCTCTCTGCCTGATAGGGACGCCTTTGAGGTCATGAGGAGCGTG